>NC_142931.1:73807552-73870052 GCF_046866305.1 Octopus bimaculoides | reverse complement strand
GGTTGTACTCCATTCTGGCTGCTGTCCAATGACGCAAACCAGTAGATGAAGGATAAATGAAATGGCTGGAGTTTTGGTAAGTACTTTCGAATATTAGATCAACTTATTATTCGTGAAGACACACCGAAAATATTTCGACTTCTTCCAAATTGTTTTAAATTCTCCACCTGCTCTAATATTTTCCTATCCTTCTTTAATACCGGTTCCCATATGCTATTCATATCTGCACTTGGTCTGCACAACGACCTCTTAAGCAGACCGAGTGCAGAACATATCAATGTTCAATAACAGAATGGTAGCAGAGGTGGCTGTTAATTTGTAAACGTTGAGAACAGAAAAGAAATAGAAAGAGGGGTGGATAGAATGAGGTAGGGGGATTTTAAGGATGGCTATATGATAAAGTAGTATGTATTTGTGTATGGTGTCTAAGAATTGTGTATGGGGTAGCCGAGAAGATAAGAGAGAGGATGAGGAGGTAGAGGAAGATAGGGTAAAAAAATATGTGTGTATGTGTGTATGGATATGTATGTGTTTGTGTGTTTGTGTTTATGGATATGCATGTGTGTGAAAATATATACGCACACATCTATCTATCTATCTATCTATCTATCTATCTATCTATCTATCTATCTATCTATCTATCTATCTATCTGTGTGATTATTTTTTTGATTCCTGGACCGGACGATGCCTTGTGTTCTTGAGCAAAACACTTTATTTCTTATTGTTCAAGTCAACTCGGCTGGCAGAAATGAGCATTTCTAGGCTTCTCATCCATGAATGGAGACTACAGGATTCGGGAAACCAGCTTTATGAGACCATAGCCCGGGGAGGACTTTTGACCTATATCTACACACACACACACACGTACATAGAAACACGCGAATTTAAGGCAATATTAAAATGAAAGAGAATTTAATGCTTGCTTGTAGACTAGTATAATTCTGTTATAGTTTAGATGATCGGCATACATCTACTGATGCAATATCTGGGCACATTGTCAGTGTTGTATCCTTAAATCAATGGGTGTTTCGGATCCTCCAGTATATACCCTTATCCAGGCGACCAACTTAAGTCGATTCAACTTTTAAGTTTGACTGCAAAAAGCATTCTCCTACCTCGGCTCTACTCGTTACCACTTTTCAGCTAGAGCCATCTACGTTTTTTTTATGGCTCCTGTTTTGCTTATTTCTGTATTGCTGGAGCTACATTGTCTTTACCGAAGGATCTACTCGTGAATCTTCGACTTCCTACTTCCACTGGCAAACACCTTATCTTCCACCCATCCCTGTGACAGTCATTCACCAGCCTCTGGTACTGAACTAATTTCCTCCCCCACCCCCGGCCGTCTTCATCCTATCTTCCTTTGCAACAGTTAACCCCAGTATAACAAGCTGTCTTATAGCCTTAGGAACGAAGATGATATCCGGTCTCAACAAGAATTGGGTCATACATGATGGAAATTATGAGTGCTTCTTCGGGTCAATTTTCGTGACCTAATCACGTACCGTGGTAAATAAACCATTAGAGCTGGTCACGCGATTTTTCTTCGACCATTTGTGTGACTTCCTCAACAATGACTGTCTTTCTGGAAGTAGTGAATATTTAAAATGTTAAATAGATTTTTTGAAATAAAAGCATTTTAGATCAGCATTTCAAAAATAAGTTGGTTGACAAACATGTATTTAAGAAAGCTGTTTCGCATATGTGTGCATGCAGAAATTAACTCATTATATCCATTAAATATTTTGTGTCTTAAAAGTAATGATTATTCCTGAGTAGAGAAACTACAGAACGAGGTGGGTTATGAATAAGGTAATGTTTTGTCCAAAAGACGCCATACATAAAATTATTATGCCTAAAAAAAAGACCAAAAATGTGTCGTTCAACAAGTGTCGAATCGTCTATGTAATGTTCTAAAGATATAATTAAGTTGTTAATATCTAATTTTTCCTGGTAATCCGATATAATACATGCTATTCTGATTAATTTTAGATGTGACATTGACTGAACAAATAAATGACTTTTCTAGACAATTGATATTGATTTAACACAGGTACATACATACATACACATATATATATATGTGTGTGTGTGTGTGTGTATGTGTGTGTGTGTGTGTGTGAGTGCGTGTGTGTGTACCTGCGTGTGTATGTATATATGTATTATTTATATATATATGTATGTATGTATGTATGTATATATATATATATATATATATATATATATATATGTTTGTATGTATATATATTTATATATATATATATATATATATATATATATATATATATATATATGTATTATGTATATATATATATGTATTATGTATATATATATATATATATATATATATATATATATATACACATATATATATGTATGTAATGTATGTATGTATGTATGTATATGTATATATATATATATATATATATATATATATATATATATATATATATATATATATATATGTGTAGAAGGTTGAAAAGGAACACACGAGTTGATATATATATATAGAAAAAAAGTCAAGGTAGAAAATGCTAAAATGATTTTATAAAAAACATTTCAGTACCAGTTTCAGTCATTGAGACTTCTTCAACTGTAAGAAATGGAAAATAATTAAATTTTGGAAAATTTAAATGAAAATTTTTTTTAAAGAATATTTGCATAGTATTCAAATACAAGAGGCATTTTACTTGTATCTGTCTGCCTCTGTCTCTCTTGTTTACATCGAAACCACAAGAGTAAACAAGAGAGACATTGACAGTCAGAAACAAGGAAAATGCCCCTTGTATTTGAATACTATGCAAATATTCTTTTAAAAAACTTTTCATTTAATTTTTCCAAAATTCAATTTTTCCATGATTTAATTGTTTTCCATGCTTACAGTTGAAGAAGTCTCAATGACTGAAACCGGTAATGAAATGTTTTTTATAAAATTATTTTAGCATTTTCTACCTTGACTTATTTTTCATATATATATATATATATATATATATATATATATATATATATATATATATATATATATATATATATATATATATATATATATATATATATATAGTTCAAATTTATAGAAAACAAAAGACGAAGACAGGTAAGGGAACAAGCAGGTGTATTAGTTGGACGCTCGGGAAGAATGGAAAAGTCTTTGCTGCTTCGAACCTGCGCTCTTCGACAGAAAATATAAAGGGGAAAAAATTGGAGAGAGAACGAAAAAAAACGCAGAGAGAAAAAATGTGCTGTGGTTAACAGTTCAGCGAAATGAAACGACCGGAAGAAAGAGGCTGAATAAAAGAGAGATATTAACGATGACCCGGTTGAACTAGGGTGCGCTAGTGCGCGTGTGTAAGAATGGTGTGTGTGAGTGTGCATGTTAAATGCGGACGAGCGCAAGTGAACGAATGTGTGGGTGAGCTAAAAATTATATCAGCCTGTATATGCGTATGGGAGCGTGTGTGTGTGTGTGTGTGTGTGTGTGTGTGTGTGTGTGTGTGTGTGTGTGCATGTGTGTGTGTTCAAACTCATGTGTGTAGCAGTGAATGTGTGCTTGTTCGAGTGGTGTGTTAATGCATAAGATGTGTGAATGACCCTATAGTGTGCGTGTGTATTGTGTATGTTTATATGCGAAAGTTGTATGTCTTTATGCAAAAGTTGTATGTCTTTATGTGTATATATATGATATATGTATATATATATTTATATACATACATACATTCATACATATACTTCACCATATATGTATGTATATATACCTAAATGTTGAACGACAAGAATGAGTACTTAACACCGATTTTTGATGGATAAAATTTCTTTATTTGTGTATTAAGGCTAGCATTGCTTTCATGTCAAGAAAATTCATCTTAATATCTGAACAATTTTTGAAGCCGATTACATGAGGAATGATGTTTATCTCCATTTTGGATGAAAACACCATTTTCTTCCAAAATGGAAAATACACCATTCCTCTATGTGATCGGCTTGAAACATTGTTTAGATATCTTTGATATCTTTAATCTTTAAATTGTTTCAGCTTCAAAGCTGCGGTCATACTGGGGCAAAATATTTTTTTAACATGAAACTAATAGTAGCTCTAATGCACAAATATATATTACCGAAATATTAGTGCCAAGTTCTTGTGACCGGGTACTCGCGACTGAGGATGAGCCAACCAGCTCGAAACTGGTCAGTCTCGCGAACCTGTTTTCTTCTAGAAGATGGTAAGTGTTCGCTCCTCCTGCTAGCTATATACATTGTATACAAAGGGTACAGCGTCGCATCGATAATCAGCTGGTGGAAATCTGCCTGGGGTTAAACTAGTAGTAATAGGGAACAGCCACTTTGATGTGGCGATTGACTTTCTTAGTATAGTTACTACTCAGATCTCTTGAGATTTTGCAACTACCTATTTTGATGATGTATATATATATATATATATATATATATATATATATATATATATATATATATATATATATATATATATATATATATACGTTTATTTCCATCTTTATGTGCATTCATACGAGAGAATGCTACCCTCGCATAAAACCTGCAGCGTATGAAACTTCTGGTCACCTTACAGTTAGTAAGTTACCAATTTAACGTCTTCTAATTGAACGAGTCGTACGTTTCACACAAATGTTTGTTTAGACCTCGTAAATTCTCCGCGTCATGGTAACCATTGCCATGAGAATAGCAGACAAATATATTTGGTGTGACTTGGTACCAATTATTTTCTAATGTGGCCTCATAAAATGTCACAAGTGTGAACCTTAGGGAACACGGCTGTATTGGTTTTTACTTTGTAACTTCCTTTGTGGATTCCGAAGGAAAACTTATGTTGTAAAAGGTACTTGAAGCTAACATATTTGTTGTTATAGTTGTGGTGTTACATTGTTCAGTGTTGTATACATTATATAATATAATTTCTGTCGCTTCTGTTACTAGAGCTTTGGTAAACAGACCTTCTAGGTTTCAGGTGGACATGTTACTTACTTCGTTAGTTTCTTCGGATGAACGCGTATTATATTACTCTAGTGAGGATTGTTTGATAATGCTATCTACAAATGGAACTCATTGTAAATAAATAATTCCATTGGTGGATATAAACACAGTAAAGAACAAATACTTTGTGCTAATCTACACCGAAGGAGCAAAGAAAATCATATACTTTCATGGAGAGACTTATTAAAATTATTCCAAACCAGACAAAGTATATTGCTCGAAGGAAATCCATAGCATCTGTTAAAAGACGGATACAATATAAAGAATCTCCATAATACAAGACACAAAATGCATAGAAACAAATCATAACCTAATCTTTATAATATACTGCAAAAACGCGAAGATAAAGAAAATACCAACTCTTATCAATAATAAATCATAGATCTTTAAGCCCTTAAATAAGCTGAATGTTAGTCACAGTTTTGAGTGTATAATTGAATGTCGTAAACTTTACGACTTCAACTGTTACGTTGGCCGTACACATACAATACTCACACATTGGCTCACCATGCACTCACTACAAATAAACAGTGACAATTGGCTACATTACGCAACGCAAAACAAAATTGTACAGGAGAAAATTAGTAAACACATTGATGCTATATATCATTAGAGTAGTCCATCATCATGGCCACAATACTCATAGCATAGCATTATGCTAAAATAAGAATTTTGTCAAGCTTCATGATTCTTGGCATTTGATAGTTTGGCATTTGTAATTGCAGAGATTACTGAGTCTTTTGATTCGATCAGCTCTACATTTTAGGGAAGCATATCTATTTAAATATGTAGGGTGGGAGGCAGGTAAATTAGTATAGATTTATTCGTATTTGTACATCATATATAATGTAAATAACAAATGGTTCTATCTATCTATCTATCTATCTATCTATCTATCTATCTATCTATCTATCTATCTATCTATCTATCTGTCTGTCTGTCTGTCTGTCTGTCTGTCTCCCCCTCTCTCTATCTATTTATCTATTAAGATGGATTTAATCTGTTCTAGGGCTTGTTACTCTGTTTCCCCGACGTATTGTCGCTTTCTCATAGTAAAACAGACTGGACTTAATCTATTCACTTTCGAGGAGTTTACAATACATTGAGGAAACGAGAGTAGCAAGCCACTAGATAAGCCTAAATAAACTATTACACTCTACTATAATATTGAGTACTTCTCCCATTCGTTATATTTGTTTGTTTGTTTGTGTGTGTGTGTGTGTGCGTGCGCGCGCGCGTGTATGTGTTGTAGCTACAATGACGTATGACGTGGAAAGTTAAAAAGGAGGAATTTGTTGGAGACACAAAGTCTCCAGTTCGGCCAACAAAAGTCTTACACGCGATAAGATGAAACTCTATCGAACAAACAAACGACCGACCAACGACCATCAAACAAGCGACTAACAAACTTGTCAACCAACCAACCAGCCAGCCAGCCAGCCAGCCAACCAACCAACAAACTAACCAACAAACGAAACAAACAAACCAATACACAAACAAATAACATAACAAGCAAACATACAAACAGACAAACATGTAAAGCAAACGATAGAATCAAGGAAAGAAAAACAGAAAAGAATGAAAAAACAATAAAAATGAAATGTGAGGAAGTAACGAGCATCTCTTTGTCTTTAGCGTGAATCGATCAATAATGATTTATTAACTTTACTTTAGTATATTTGCAGAGATACTGGAATGTTAGACCAGTGACGTGTGCAATTAATACTAGTTATTATGTTTAAGATGCTGTTGCAATTTCAATTTCGTCCCAGGTTAAACTTGAATGAGCAGTCTTATAATCAAAGATCTCCCAGTCCTGAGCAACCATCCTTTTCCCCAGGTATTATATATTGGATATTATATTATTCAGTGTGATCTTTCTTTTGTTAAAACAGTAGGATGTGGTTAGAGGCAGTTTTGACTGCCTTTTCTAGCGGAATTAGAGAAGATATAGATGATGTCCCGTTGATCATTACTCTAAACTATTAAATCAATATGATAGTATACAGCTAACATGCCCACCCCCACTGCACGCATGCTCGCACGCACGCATGCTCGCACGCACGCATGCTCGCACGCACGCACGCATGCTCGCACGCACGCATGTTCGCACGCACGCACGCACGCACACACAAGCTAAAAATTACATGCTTAAATTATTGCTCAGAATTTTGCAAACTCAAGTTCATCAGGTATAATAGAAAAATGTATAATTGGTTATGCAACTAAGATTATCACTCTTCTTAATCGCTTTTGTAATTAGCGTTAGACTTGCAAGAACACAGAAAAGTGGAGTGGAGAATCACATACATATGTACATACATACATACATACATACATACATACATACATACATGCATACATACATACATAACGGTGTACAATAGTAAAAATCAGCTACCCAGCTGATGTTAACATAAAGCTAAAGATCAGCGAAAATGAAAATACCTATGCTGAACTATTGAGAAACCTGTTACAAGTTCATGTTGATACCTGTAGTTATTGGGGTCCTGGGATATGTAACACCCTGCCTAAATACTAATCTTGAAAAAATCGGCTTCTGAAAATTAGAAAGGAGAAATGTGATTCAAAGATTACAGATCCAAGCCATCTCTGGAACTAAAAATTTGTAAAACTTCATAAGTTTACCGTTATGCGCATGCCTAGGCGTGTAACTACATGCATGAGAACATACACATAAAACAAAACATACAAATCTGCACATGCACTGACTCAAAATACTGCATACATACACACATACGTGCAAAAATAAATACCTTGTTGGTGTTGAAATTCCATCTAGTTTAGAAATCGTCTCTTTATCGGCAAGAAATCTTGAAATAAAATTGAATAACGACATACATACATATGTGTATATGGGAGTCACTACAAATTGATATGTAGGAATGATGGATGCAGCGGCCTGCTGTTACAGCGTATCCCCTCATACTACTATTATATAACCACAAGAGGAGTTGGTCTTGGCGCAGTGCGCATTTATGCACACGCTAAACAAGCTAAAAATGAGGCATTCACAAACTATGAGGGTTCTAAATGTAATCAAAAGTTTTAATATCAATATTTTTTGTAAGACCTTATGAAGTATTTTAAGATGTTTTGTTTTTTAAAAAAAAAACACCGGTTCAGTCTATTGACTTTGTGATATACTGGACATCCAACAAGAAATTAGGAGAACCCATTACTTGGAAAGTTAAAATATAGAACTATTTTAAAGTTTAAATTTCAGGAAAAAAGTTTAGAAAAATATAGCTTACCTTTTTTCTTTTTGTAATCATACTCTTAAATATATATATATATATATATATATATATATATATATATATATATATATATATATATATATATATATATAAATAATACGCCTGTAAGATACTCAAGCATTAGCATGCATTTTCTAACAGCTTAAATTATATTCTTAAAAAATTCTGTGACGCACTTCTTTACATCATGTGCCACAGCATGCTGTTTCAAAACAATTTATTATAGATCTGTTGTGAATAATTGCTACATATAATTTAGAGCACGTAGAATTGGAATGTTATTGATCACCACGGATAAATCAATCACTGACTTGGTAATAAATCAGTTGCTCATTTATTTTTAACTCACTACTACATTGCATATATAAGTTGCTTCCGAATTAAAACAGCTTCAGTTCTTCCTACGCTGTGGTATCTTTTCTGTTTTGGATCGTCTAGGCCAACGGAGATTTTAGTACCCGAGGCAAATATAGACAAACATACACACAAGCATAGATATATATCTATCTATATATCTATTTGCTTGTCTGTTTGTCAGCCTGTCTATCTGTTTATCTACCTTCTTACCTACCTACCTACCTACCTACCTACCTACCTACCTACCTACCTACCTACCTCCCTCCCTCCCTCCCTCCCTCCCTCCCTCCCTCCCTCCCTACCTACATATCAACGTACCTACCTACCTACCTACCTACCTACCTACCTACCTACCTACCTACCTACCTGCCTGCCTGCCTGCCTACCTACCTATCAACTTACCTACTTAGCTACCTACATACATACCGACCTTTCTATTTAGCTACTTATTTATTTTACACGCACACACACTTATAGAGAATCTATGTACAAACATCGAAAAATAAATTCCCAGTAACTTAGAGTTCAACTGATTAGCATGTCTCATGACTCCAATACGTTATTATACTGCACTATATCCAGGTGGGACAGAGTTGTATGAATAAACATTATCGGCTAAAACGATCATTAAGAGCAACATATTACAGGTAAAAGCAGAAAAACATAAATTTCACCTAAAGTTCATAATTTATTTTCGAAAACTGTTTCGTTAGGATAAACACCATGATATGTATAATTATATACTTCCGATACATAATTAATTTGAATTAATTTAGTTTAAATTAAATTAATTCAAAAGCTGTGTTCTCCCAAGTTACCAGGAATAGGACGTCGTGCTACGTGATTCAAATAACATTGATTTAATAAGTTTCTATAAGTGTGTGTGTGCATGTATATATGTATGTATGTCTTATGCATGTGTGTGTGTGTGTGTGTGTGTGTGTGTGTGTGTGTGTGTGTGTGTGTGTGTGTGTGCGTGTACATGTACAGATACACACATGTATAAAAACATTTTGTTTGCGACGAGGAAAAGAGAAGGCTTGACGTTTCGAGCAAGATCTTTTTCTCATATCACTGAATTGGTAGAAGTAGGCAGTACCATAAGAAAGGATTCTTTTACTCTACATTACAACCACTTTAACTGCTTATGAAACGAGTTTTATTTATATATGTGTGTGTGTATACATTATCTAACGTAAAATAATTTATAATAATATAAGGATAAAACAATATTCTGTCTAACTATCTGTCAGTCTGTCTGTCTGTCCCTTTCTCCCGCTCTCTCTTTCGCTATCTCTCTCTCTTTCTCTATCTATCTATCTATCTATCTATCTATCTACTTGGTTATTTGAATTGAATTTCTTGCGGTTTAAGTTTCGCATCACCATGAATACCAGGCTACAATATACGTTTGTACGTAATTTTGAATGGTGGTATGAGTATATTTTTATGCACACACACACACACACATGCACGAACGCACACACAAACATGTATATGTATGCACAAAAGTAACATATGTATCTTACATATGCATACACACAAGCCTGCGTGAATCTTTCTGTTCTGCGTATATGTGAGAGCTTGTATGCGTCTGTCTATGTTTGTATTTTTTGCATGCATTAATGGATATATCAAATAATTTTATATCACTTGTCAAAGAAAAGGGAAAGTATTATATTCATTTCTACACCTCTAGGGTCTTTTGGCAGACAGTCAGAGAACTCCGATATACATACGCACAGAAAGAGAATGAAATAGTCCCAGATCGAAGTATGTTGTTTATGATAGGAAGATGAAAAATAAGAAAAAAAGAAATAAAAATATGAAGAATTAGGGGTAAAGTATTGTATGAAAAGTGTTTACGAGTTTACGAACGGATCATTGCATAAAAAATTATTGATATGAGAGCAAAATGTAATCGATATTTTAGATTTTGACAGCTGTTTGGTTAAAAATTATATTTCAAGTATCGAGAGGAAACTGCACAATGGTCGAATAGACACCGATATATTTATACAATTACCCACAACCAAATGCGCGCGCGCGTACACACACACACACACACACACACACACACACACACACGCGCACAAACACACATACACGCACACATGTACATTGGCAATACCATACGTATACACACGCGTGTAATCATTCATGGCCATATATTTGTGCACCCAGCTATGGTTAAGTCTGTTTTGTAAATCTATTATCTATATAGCTATCTGTCTTTCCTCCCGTCTGTCTGTATATACATGCATACACATACACATATATACATACATACATACGTGCATACATACAGACATACCTGCATAATACATTCATATATACATATATCCATGCCTACATACATACATGCATACATACATATATATCTGCGTTTGTTCACACATAGGCTTGCTTAAGAATGCATATATATGTATGAGCTTATCCATATATTTGTGTAAGTATATATATGTGCTTACATCAAATATACATGCACACACATACATACAATCAACCCCACCCCACCATATATATATATATATATATATATATGTGTGTGTGTGTGTGTGTGTGTGTGTATAAAAAGAAGACCACTAGGTGGACTGTTAATGTGCTAGAAGAATATCACACGTAACGTGTCTACTAAGACATATATATAGATTTTAGCCATCATTGAATTCATATGTATACAAAATATATTTGATGTATAAGACAGTCATCTGTTATGTACGTATATACATCTTCAACATGGACAGTAAGAGAGAGCTTTGAATGTAATTTTGAGTTGCAGTTAATATAATGAAAGTGACTGGGTATGAGAGTTAAACACACGAAAGGATCAAGTCGATTCCCTTTTTTTGCTTGAATATTGCATGCGCACGGTATGGTTGTATAAACATGACAACCTTTTATGACTGTCTAATGTATATAACAAATCTGAATAAGGTATAAATGCATTGATGGCTAGAATTTTTTGGGTTTACTCCAGAGTAAAGATTAGTATGAAAAATAAACACTGCTAGCACACCAGTAATTTATGCATAAGTGCCTACTATGTTGGCTTACATATATCATATCATACGTTGACGCATTGTGAACTGAGCACCTCATTGACAGGCCACTGGTATTAAATAAAGTTTTAAACACCAATGGTATGCAAATTAGTAGGTCCAGTTCTTTGAAGCTACTAGATTTGATGTGTGCATGAACAGAATGCCTACTTGTTATTATTATTATTATTATTATTATTATTATTATTATTATTATTATTATTATTATTATTATTGCTTTTTTTGTGGGGATTGACCAAAGGATTGAGACAACTCTGATGAAACCAAGCTGAAAATCTATTCAGGTTGTTAATCATTATTTTCAATATACAAAGTGGTAGGTAAAATCTCTCTCACTGTTCGTTTGATCCCTATATACTCATGGATCTTTTATGTTTTCGTTGATGGGTATACAGATGTTAGCTCAACTCAGTTACCCTCTTGTTAAATTAGCATTGAAGTAGCTGTTTTCCACAACATACATTTCATTAACGTACACCATATATCTAAATAACCTGATACAATATATGACTAGATAGGACCTTTAAATTACAAATGCAAGTCTTCCATATAGATATCTACGGAGTTTCATTCCACTATCTTTCACTCACTAGATATGTGTCAAGCCGAGAGTATCGGAAAACACACTTGCCCAAGTGACTATGTACAGTGATAGAAAACAGGAATTCATGATGTCAAAGAGAACTTCTTAACCAGTCGTTCATATCGGGAACCTAAATATATATATACAAAGAGAAATGTATGAATTGCAACGCGTTGGCATATGCAAATAGACTTTAATATATTGATAATTATAGCATCTGAATATATAGCTACACATATGGAAATTTATGCATATATCTTTATACAATTCTTTCTCGCTTGTGTATATATACATATGTACATATACATACATAAATGTACGTGAGCATGTGTGTATGCGTGTGTGTATTATGTATGTGTGCGAATGGGTGTATATATATATATATATATATATATATATATATATATATATATATATATAAAATCCTTGTATGAATGCATATATATGTATCAACAAGCATATAGACAAGGTTTTATATATATATATATATATATATATATATATATATATATATATATATATATATATATAACTTTGTATGTACATGTGGGCGTATAATATCAATATCCGCTTCATAATTGCTATGAACGTTTGCATTGGAGCAGCTATTTCAATCACAGCTACGGAAAGTATATATTTCATACACCAAGATTACCATTATTATATACTTGGTATTATACTGTAATGCACAACATTATTTATAAAGCCTTTCAATGAAAGCGAAAAGGGTTGGCTAACTCATATAAGTGTGAATCTCACCGAGAATCAATTTCCCATGAACATATATATATATATATATATATGTATATATGGATATACATGTGTGTGTATATATATATATATATATATATATATATATATATATATATATATGTATGTATGTATGTATCAGATTTGGAGGGTTATTGATTATACATATAATTATACGCAATCTTTATAATTCAATAGAAGCTTAGGACTTCTTGCTGAATGGTCGATATTTCACCATATACTATGTAGTGTCCACATGTGTATATATGCAAGCGAGAGTACATGTATGTATGTATGTATGTATGTATATATGTATGTATGTCTGCATGCTTGTATGTATGGATGGACGGATGCATGCATGCATGTTTGTATGTATGTACGTACGAACGTACGTGCGTGTGTGTATGTATATGCATTATCTACTTATCCATTTCTTTTTTACTTTCTCTCTGTATATATACATGCATGTATGTATACACACACACATATACATATATATACACATATATGTATATATATAAATATATACATATATATAAACATATCTATATATATCTATATATATATATATATATATATATATATATATATATATACATATATACATACATATATATATATATATATATATATATATATATATATATATATATATATATATATATATATATATATATATATATATATATATATATATATATATTAAAGTTACGATAGACTACCCTACTAAACACCCTAACCATAGATTACCTGTATTAGATACTGAACTCTGGCTAGAAACTAAGAACAATAAAACCAGAATCCTCCATTCACACTATACAAAACCTATGGCCTCCAAATACCTGATCCACTGGAACTCGGCTATTGCGGACAATGCCAAATTCAACATATTGATGGCAGACCTCGTCAGAGTAATGCGAAATGTCTCCTGCATGTGCGACCCTACAGAATGAAAGAGACGTATACAACATTTCGTCCACCGCATGCAGTTCTCAGGTTACAGCCATAAAGAAAGGATCAGGGTATACAAAGGAGCTATGAAGAAGTTTGAAACAATCAAACGCAACGATAGGAATGGGATTTGCACACTCTATAGGAGCAAATCATGGAACACCATAGAAAGGACTAAGAAGAAAATAGGGAAGGCAAGCTCATGGTACGATAGCCACAAGTACCAGAGCGTCATGTTCGTCGACACCACCCCTAGAGGCGAACTGGCGTACCGCTTTAGAAGGGCCCTAGACAAACTTAAGCTAAGAATTAAGGCTGTTGAAAGGCCAGGCAACCCTATTAAATCCCTTATCAGTAGAACATACCCTTTCAGTAGAACCCCCTGCACTGATAGGAACTGTATCGTATGTAGATTTAGCCCACAAACGAACTGCAAAACCAGAAATGTGGTCTATAGTATAAGATGTACAGAGGGACGATGCAGAAATAAGACAATGACATATGTAGGCGAAACAGCAAGGAGCATAGGGGAGCGGGCAAACGAACATTGGAGGGAACTTAAGGAAGGGAAGAACTCATCAGTTCTGTACCAGCACGCTGAGCAAGAACATAGAGGCTCAATCAACAACGTAGAAATTAAAATCTTATCTGCACATAGCAGTGATGCAGCACTTAGACAAATTACTGAAGCTACACACATAATAGAAGAGAAACCTAGCCTGAATAGGAAACTAGAGTGGAACACTAACACACACCACTAACAAACCACAAACCACAGCATGTGACAACATGTTACCCATAAACCAATAATAATATGAACAAAGTATAATACAATGCATAAATAAACAAATGGAATTAAATACTACATTCGTTAACAAAATTTAATTAAACACAAAAAAAACAAAAAAAAAACACACATGAACAAATAAATAAATAAAAACAAATACAAACGAACACGTATTAACAGAGAATATAGGTGATACAGACACTCCCCATACACACATGCACTTACAAAAGACACAGACACATTGAAGGACACGCATGCGTAGACACATACAATAGGAATACAAAATACAAAATGGCTGATAGTTAGCAAGATGAGACACACATAAGAAAGAAGGAAACAAAGGACCACTGATGAGGTCACAGAAGTGTGACGAAAGAACTCTGGCCGAAATAAGATTAAGATTAATGTAATATAAAGCTGAAGCAAATTAACACCAAATATACAGTGCGCGTGTTTTTATTGGCTAAACTGGCAATATGACCATCCCCAAGTACAACAACATATATATATATATATATATATATATATATATATATATATATATATATGTATATATGTATATATATATATATATATATATATATATATATATATATATATATATATACACATATATACATATTTATATATATATATATACATATATATACATATAGGTGTAAAAAGGTTGAATGTAGATTCATCTTTTAATTTGGAGGTTTCGAAAAAAGATTTCTAATGTTGATTCTTCATATTTTGCCGGTAGTTTACAGGCATAAATTGGCGTAGATATAAAAGTAATACTCGTATATGATGAGTAGTAAATTTATTGATGAGTTTTATCGGATTTCTTTCCATAAATTCACCACATATATACAATAATTACATATATATACATACATATATATATATATATATATATATATATATATATATATATATATATACACACATATATATCTATACACACACACACACACACACACACACACATATATATATACACATATATATGTGTGTGTATGTGTGTGTGTGTATGTGTGTGTGTGTATGTGTGTGTGTGTGTGTATGTATGTGTGTGTGTGTGTGTGTAGTTTGTCAGGTACGTACTGTGAGTAATTGCTCAGGGCCAGCCGTAGACACTTTCGTATAAAGTATTTATTGTACTGAAAAGACCTTAGCAAAATGAGTCAACAAAGAGAAATATTTTGTCAACAAAACATATTTACTTACGAATACATAGGTTCACACACACACACACGCAAACACACACACACACCACACATATATATATATATACACACATAGTCTTTTCTGTTCATATGTTGACATTTTTCATACAGTAGTATGTGTGCATACATGAGGTTTTTACTTTATATTAAAGTACACAATAAAGAGTTAATTTGGTTTCAATGCTTGGAGGAGGTCTTTTTCAGAGCGAATAAATAAATCTGTACAGAGGAATGAATATATACTTTGTAATGGAAAATATAAGAGAGAAATGAAAGGATGAAATGAATCAGAGAAAAAATAAAAGGAAAACAAATGGGGTAAGGGACGGGAAATTTGTTATGGAGGAGTGAGAAAAGATGTGATTGGAGCAAAATGACATGTCAACAGGAACAACAACAAAAGAAGACCGGTTTTATTGAGAGTCAGTATATATGTATGTATGCTTATCCTTGAGTTTTATTTAAGTCCTTCTTGAGAGAAATCAAGCTGGTCGCTAATAAAGCGACAAGACTTTTTGAGTTAAGGGAGTTCCAGGTGTTTGTAAATATGAGGTCGAGTTGGTGTGTTGGTTGAGCTGTTGAGGCATACTCTCAAGTGAATGCATCTATTCACATACGGATCTCTCACAAATCTTCATCATGCGACTAATTGATTGGATTTAGAGAATCCGCGTCGGTTTCTTTTCCAATTTCTCCGTAAGTATGTATGTAATATATGTATGTATGTATGTATGTATGTATGTATGTATGTTTGTATGCTTGTATGTATGTTTGTATGTACGTGTTTATGTATGCATGTATGTGTGTGTTAATATGTATACATGTTTATGTATGCATGTATGTGACTGTTAATATGTATACATGTTTATGTATGCATGTATGTGTGTGTGTTAATATGTATACATATGTATGTATATATACGTACGTACTACATACATACATGCATACATACAAGCACGCACATACAATATGGCATCTACTGCAGTAAAGTAGTTTATTCTAACAAGACATCCATGTTTAAGTGGGAATTTATATTACCTCTCGGCATTAATACTGCCTCTGTCGCTAATACATATTTTTAAACAAATTTTCTCTCTTTCTTCCTCTATATATACATACATACATACATACATACATACATATATATATGTATGTATATATATATATATATATATATATATATATATATATATATATATATATATATATATATATATGTAACGGAGCATTGGCGCAAAGCAGTGTTTAGGTGTGAGCAGAATTTAGGTTAGTTGAAATATGTTTGTCACATAATTCAACAACTAAAAGGCAAATACACTGCAGTAACCTCTTTTTGCTATTTTTACTCTTTTATTTGTTTCAGTCATTTGACTGTGGCCATGCTGGAGCACCACCTTTGTCGAACAAATCGACCCCAAGACTTAATCTTTCTAAGTCTAGTACTTATTCTATCTGTCTCTTTTTCTGAACCGATAAGTTACGGGGATGTAAACACACCAGCATCGGTTGTCAAGCGATGGTTGGGGGGGGGACAAAGACACACAAGCATACACACACACACACACACACACAAACAGACACGACGTGCTTCTTTCAGTTTCCGTCTACCAAATCCACTCACAAGGTTTTAGTCGGCCCGATGCTATAGTAGAAGACACTTGTCCAAGGTGTCATGCAGTGGGACTGAACCCGGAACCATGTGGTTGGTAAGCAAGCTACTTACTACACAGCCACTCCTACGCCTGTGTTCGTTCAGAGTTGCCTCTCTTAGGTACATCTCATTGACAATAGTAAAAAAAAAACTCAGACCATTGATGTCTGAGATTCCTAACAGATGGCGACACTGAATGAACTGGGTGTTTTCACACTTTTACCACAAGGAAGATTTTTCTTCACGGTAACTGCAGTGTATTTGCCTTTTAGCAGTTGAAATGTACGACAAACATATTTCAACTAACTTAAATTCTGTACATACATACATACATACATTACATGCATACATACATAGATACATACATACATACATACATACATACACACATACATTATATAGAATCAGATAATAAAGCCACGGCTGTGAGGAGTTTTCAGGACATTTATAATGAAATAATCTTACAGCTGTTTCTAGGATATTATGGATATCCCTTCATTAGAGACGATGTGAGAAAATATTTCAGTTGAAATTATTGTAGAAAACGATGAGATAGGGAATATAGAGGGAAATAAGAGAATAAAAGTAGAAATAAAAAATATAAAGATTTTTGTAGTTGCAGTTCCATTATTCGAGGAAAATGGTGTATAGAAGTGGTAAAAAAGTTTCCTGTACATGGTATGTAAGTTCCAATAGCAGTTCATGTTTAGTCACGTACTGAGAAGAGCGTTGTCGCTGTGAATTTTCGTTCCTTTTACCCCTTTTTTTCTTTGTTTACTTTTTTAGTTCATATTTTTTCCTTTTTCTTTCCTTCTTTCTTCCTCTTTTTCTCTATCACACGACGTTGTGAATGAACAATCTGGTGTGATTATTTTAATGGCCTACCATTGTATACAATGCGTTTCTCTGCCCTAGGTATTAGGAAGACACTCGGCAAGAAATGGTAAGAGAACTGAAAGAAGATGATAATGAAAATAATAATAATAATAATAATAATAATAATAATAATAATAGTAATAATAATTATAATAATTGCTAAGTGGCTTCATAATTACCGAATCGCATAGTTTTCAAGTGAAGAAGAAACTTTTGTCAGAAGAGTAAAAAGAAGGCAGAAAGAAATGAAGAGTAATTGCTGCTATATTGTATATTGATCGACTATTCCAAGTGAACTATTGATTGGATTGCGATAATAAGTGAAGCTTTGAAGCAATTGCAAAAAAAAGAAGGAAAAATAAAGCGTATGCATATTGGGGTGTCTGAGGGCCTTATCAGAAGATTTAAATTTATGTTTTTTTATTTTTAAAAAAGCTAACAGTTTTGTTAAAAACTGCACACATCTGCTTACGGTTGGATTGCAGGCATCCACTTCAGTCCAGACGCAACGTATGAATGGCAAAGGCATTGAAGAAATGGTCGTGACAGAATAGCAATAATGATGGAAACTTGCCGTTCAATAAACTATGGAAGTTCTAACGTAAATTCAACGAGAAATAAATTGGCGGAAGGCAATTTTCAAACCTGAAGAATGTTGGTATCTCATTAATTTTGTGAAGGAACTTAGAATGGAAACTGTCAATTCAATGTTTATAAAGTTTATTCTCTCTCTCACCCTCCCTCCCTCTCTTTTTTTTCTTACCTCCTTGGTCTCTCTGGATACACTTCTATCTATCTATCTATCTATCTATCTATCTATCTATCTATCTATCTATCTATTGTCTGTGTGTCTACAACTATACGTGTATATGTGTATGTATATATATGAAAAGCAAACGCAAATAACGCTTAAATAATATATATATATATATATATATATATATATATAATATATATGTAAGTATCTATGTATGTGTATATATTTGTGTGGGTCTGTGTGCGTGTGTGAGTGCGTGCATACGCACGTCGACCTCTCACTCACTTAGATCATCATATCTTCTGCATCAAAGTAAAAATACGATTGCCCTCACAACTGCACACAAAGAGACACCAGAGTAAATGGATTTCCATCAGTTTCAATGAAGGATATTTCAATTTGTTTCACTAACTGAACTACTCTACTCATATAATTAGCGTGCGATTGGCTCAATGTTCAACAGAAGCATTTAGGTTTAATATAATCCCGAGGCTGAATCAGTGTGACTCAATATATAACAGAGCTGACCCTTTTATTCATAAGTACAGCCATTAAAACAGGTTACATACAATCGCCGCACACTGGGTCTCCCTTATAAGGGTTGGTTCAGCTCGAAACCTCATGATCACGTGTACACTACATACACCTACCCACACATACATACATACATACATAAATGCACAGACTCTCACACAAACGTACCCAGTCTCTCCCTCACACACACTCAACTCTCACACACTCAACGCCACTCACACACACACATAAATATATATTGCGTAAAAATGCAAATGTCGCAAACTCTACATACGTATATACATACGTACGTGTGGGTATGTGCATGCACGTGTATGTGCATGCGCACGTGTGTGTGTGCATGTGTGCGTATATATAAATGCATTTATGTATCTATTATGTAATTATGTAAGTATATATTACACGTACGTATATGTGTGGGTACATACACACACAGACGCACACATATATAAGAGCATAAACATTTACACACACATACGTAAGGCATATATACATATATATGTATGTGTATATATATTTGTTTGATACATTTCACACATATTGGAATGAGTTGCACGTAAATGCATCAGTGTTATGGTTATATATATATATATATATGTATATATATATATATATATATATATATATATATATATATATATATATATATATATATATATATATATATATATATGTATATATATATATATATATATATATATGCATATATATATATGTATATATATATGTATATATATATATATATATATATATATATATATATATATATATATATATATATATATTTATATATATATATATATATATATATATATATATATATATATATATATATATATATATATATATATATATATATATATATATATACATATATATTTGTTTGATACATTTCACACATATTGGAATGGGTTGCACGTACATGCATCAGTGTTATGGATTAAAGGATAGATTATTAACTAATTCGAAGGAACTAAAAGAAACCTAACTACCGAGGTAAAAGAAGAAGGAAGCTTACGCCTCGAGGCCGAAATATCTATTGTCTCTTGATCGATGACATCTTTCTCAATTGAATACTCTCGGTTGCATCAGGGTTAATACTATTGAAAAATGTCCTTAATCTATTTGCACATAATTTCCTTAGCAGTTCAAAACTAAAATCATTTGCTTGGTTGTATTGTGTTGCACGATGTATAATATAGCATGTAGTTTTGTATTGTATTTCATGGTATTGTATTCTATAGCGTAAAAGAGAATTGCATTGATGTCATGCTAAGAACGATAGCTGAATGACAGAGTTGATAAAGCTATACGTTGATTGGTTCTTATGCTTTTCAAACATACTTTTCCTCGATCTTTTCTTTCTCCGCTACGTACTTTCATTATATAAAAATGTCGGTTTATATATATATATATATATATATAGATATATACACACACACACATATATATATATATACATATATATATATATATGTATATGTATATATATATATATATATATGTATATATATGTATGTATATATATGTATGCATATATATATATGTATATTTATATATATATGTATATATACATATATAAGCATATGTGTATATAAAAATATATATTTACCTGTGTGTGTATACGTGTATGTATTTGTGTACGCATATGTATATAAACCGACATATTCATGTTTTTATTCCCACTGCTCATTGGTAAATGTGTGAAGATTCTGTACCACATACGCACATACATACATATGTGCGTGCATCTATATGCATATTTATATATATATATATATATATATATATATATAGATATAGATATAAGAAACATAAGACAAGGTAGAAAATGCTAAAATAATTTTATCATGAAGAATATTTTAGTACCGATTTCAGTCTTTGCAACTTTTTCAACTTAGAGTGAAGCATGAAAAACAATTAAATTGTGGAAAAATTAAATGAAAAAATATTTCCATAGTTTTCAAATACAAGGAACATTTTCTTTTCTTCTGTCTGTCTGTCTCTGTCTCTCTTTTTTACTCATGTGAGTTCTTTGTAGTAGGTAGTAGTAGTCTACGTCAAAGGATGGCTCTACATACATGTGTGTATGTGTGTGTATGTGTGTATGTGTGTGTGTGTGTTTCTGCGTATACATTTATATAGACACATATATAAGTCTCTGTCGATATATGTATATCTTTGTGATACTTTGATGTTCTTTGACATAGAATTCAAGTTGATCACCACCGAAGTGAGAAGGTTTCATTGTTTGAGTCAAGACAGTTGGAAGGATTTATTAGAATGTAAATGCGAGTTATGCGGGTGTATGTGTCAATATACTTGCACTCATTAAATGGGTATAATATATATATATGAGTGTGTGTAGTATGTGCAAATATGTGATTTATATATTTTCATTCTACGAAATTCAAATGGAGAATTTTTAGAATATTTTACGAATCTCGGCGATCATTCGATAGTAGTGCGCTGATTGTCAACCAGTAGTCAGCTGGTCAACATGTCTTTGTTTACGTTAATTCGGCAATTTTCGTAAAGAAAGAAGGAAAGGGCGAGTGATAAGTGACATGTGTTTTTAAGAGAGAGAGAGAGAGAGAGAGAGAGAGAGAGAGAGAGAGAGAGAGAGAGAGAAAGCGAGTGATAAGTGACATGTGTTTTTAAGAGAGAGAGAGAGAGAGAGAGAGAGAGAGAGAAAGAGAGAGAGAGAGAGAGAGAAAGAGAGAGAGAGAGAGAGAGAAAGAGAGAGAGAGAGAGAGAAAGCGAGTGATAAGTGACATGTGCTTTTAAGAGAGAGAGAGAGAGAAAGCGAGTGATAAGTGACATGTGGTTTTAAGAGAGAGAGAGAGAGAGAGAGAGAAAGCGAGTGATAAGTGATATTTTCTTTTAAGAGAGAGAGAGAGAGAGAGAGAGAGAGAGAGAAAGAGAGAGAGAGAGAGAGAGAAAGAGAGAGAGAGAGAGAGAAAGAGAGAGAGAGAGAGAGAAAGCGAGTGATAAGTGACATGTGCTTTTAAGAGAGAGAGAGAGAGAAAGCGAGTGATAAGTGACATGTGGTTTTAAGAGAGAGAGAGAGAGAGAGAGAGAGAGAGAAAGCGAGTGATAAGTGATATTTTCTTTTAAGAGAGAGAGAGAGAGAGAGAGATAAGTGACATGCGTTTTTAAGAGAGAGACAGAGAGAGAGAGAGAGAGAGAGAGAGAGAGAGAGAGAGAAAGCGAGTGATAAGTGACATGTGGTTTTAAGAGAGAGAGAGAGAGAGAGAGAGAGAGAGAGAAAGCGAGTGATAAGTGATATTTTCTTTTAAGAGAGAGAGAGAGAGAGAGAGAGATAAGTGACATGCGTTTTTAAGAGAGAGACAGAGAGAGACAGAGAGAGACAGAGAGAGACAGAGAGAAAGAGAGAGAGAGAGAGAGAGAGAGAGACAGAGAGAGAGAAAGCGAGAGAGAGAGAGAGAGAGAAAGCGAGTCCCTGCTGTCTGCTACCTGCTGGCGCTGACTAACGCCCTTTCCCTCTTTCTTTACGGAAATTGTCGAATTGATGTAAACAAAGACATGTTGACCAGCCGGTTGACCAGCTGACCACTGGTTGACGATCAGCAGGGAAAGCTGACTACTGGTTGACAACCAGCGCACTACTTCTCGATTAATCAATTGGATTTTGGAAGACGCGGGTCTGTTTATCTTGTTCTTTCTCGGCAAACATTAGGCGTCTCGAGACTATTATGTAATAATGTTGTTATGCACACCATTGCCACTATCAATATGTTTGTCCTGTATTTGAACAACTTTAGAGAACATATTCAGATCTGCGAGGCAAGTGACCTCTACAACAGTGCGTGACATTTGCCCTCTTTTATTTGGAATAGCTAGATAAAAATTTAGAAAGAATTTTGATCAAATTTGAACGGGATCTCAGAAAAGAAGCAATACCTACGTCGACACTATATATGTGTGTTTGTGTGTGTGTGTGTGTGTGTGTGTGTGTGTGTGTGTATACATATATATACATATATATCTACATAACATACATACACAGGATCTAGTTCAAAACGGGGGCACCAGTATTTTCTTAACGAAACACTTTGAAACTTGGGACACTGGTAGAATGTGTCATATAAAACATCTTTTACTCTTAGTCTTCTTAACAAAAAAACGTACATCGCAAGTTATTCCATGTTAAAGTTGTCATATTTCTGTAATTTCAACCAATCACTGACGTCTATTCAGCTGAATAGAGTTACTGCTGGCCGGTCATAAAAATGTTATTCCCTGTGACATATTTCATCCGGTTTAATCGTAATTTATACGCATATATTGTTTATATAATAAATTACGCTGTGCGTATCTATGTGTGTAACAATTTTAGAGTTCGGATTCTAGAGTTAGGGTTAGTTTTAGGGTTAGGGTTAGGGTTAGGGTTAGGGTTAGGGGATTAATACGATATACACCGTTACAGCGCTAACTGTTTTCAACTGAATAGACGTCAGTGATTAGTAGAAATTATCGAAATAAGACAATTTTTTACATGAAATAAATTCGAATACAAACATTTTTTTCTGTTCTATAACACAAAATAGATAAGTATACGAAGTTTGAAAGTCTTTCGGTACCAAAAACACTACATAAAACATAAATGAAAACTGGTGCCCCCGTTTTGAAATAGATCCCATACACATACACGTATGTGTTTGTATAAATCTTTTGCGCTAAGTAATGGCGACGGCACTGACATGACATGTTTCGTTTTTATTTTAGGCCCATCAGTGAAGCATAGACTTAACCTTGTTTTCCTGAGTAGCCTGTTTGTAAATATCAATCGATTTGGATAATGAAAACAATTCACCCACGCATTTCTTGACGTGTATCTCAGTTCCCGCAGGCGCATGTGTAAATCTGTGCGTGATAGCATGTACGTTGGTGCATATATGTGTGTGTGTTTGTGTCTGTGTGTGTGTGTGTGGGTGTGTGCACGTGTGTGTATTTCTGTGCTTAGGAAATAGTGCTTAGGGTTGATAATTTTTTTATGAACTTCATTAGAAATAACCTTTACATTTCGATATAAAATGCAATAAAAATGCGAAGAAGAGATGATAGGCACAATGAATAAGTAAATGAATAAACAAATGAGTGAATAGATTAATAAGTAAATAAATAAATGAATAAATAAATAAATGTTATGCATTCAATGAGAATGACTGGAAGCTTCACGTGAATGATATAACAAGCCGTATAAAGTACGTGCTCTCAGCAAAAATTATAAACTATTGTTCTTTCATTTTGTGGAGACATTCAGTCAAAAGAATATCGCTGAATATGGCATACGTACACAAATAAGAACACAGTTGAACGAATTCTCTGAGCCATATACTACAATACCCTAACATATATACACACATATACATGTACACATTTACACCGTCTGTCGTCACAAACACATATATACATATATACGTATATACATATACGTATAAATATATATGTATATATACACCCACACTCGTAGGCCTACACGGAAAGTACATACACATATACAGACACTCACTCATGCTGAGTTACGCATGTATCAAAATATGTTACATAATTAAGCTATAGCTTCAGTATGACTCCATGAATATCTATAAATTTATTACTACGCAGAATTGTATTGCCAAGTATTTGTATACGTCTATGCACACTCACAACGCATTTTTATTATATGCATATGTACATTAATGTATATACATTCATATAAACGCACACATATAGGAAATTCTAAATCTCTTCCTACCTCTCTGTGTCTCAATATTCGCTGATATCTATGACTATGCATCTATGTACTATACAGAAATGGAAGAATGTATGTATGTATATATGTCTGTCTGTCTGTCTGTCTGTCTGTCTGTATGTATGTATGTATGTATGTATGCATATATTGGATGTGTTGATATATATAGGTATATAAGTGTTTACATATACATGCGTGAGCATATGTATTCATGTATTATGTAAGTTAGTTTTAGTGTGTGTGTGCGTATCCGTGAGTATACGTGTGTACGTGTGTGTGCGTGCGTGTTTATATATATATATATATATATATATATATATATATATATATATATATATATATATATATATATATATATATATATATATATATATATTATGCATATATAGTATTTCTATTTATATAATATTTCTGCTATGCATATTCTTAAACACATACACAACCACACACTCCTTCTCTGTCTCTCTGTGTGTCTCACTCTCTCTCTCTTTGTGTCTCACTCTCTCTCTCTTTGTGTCTCACTCTCTCTCTCTCTCTCTCTCTCTGTGTCTCACTCTCTCTGTGTCTCACTCTCTCTGTGTCTCACTCTGCGTGTGTGTGTGTGTGTCTCTCTCTCTCTCTCTCTCTCTCTCTCTCTCTCAGTCACTGTCTCTTTCACATACACCTTCACACTTATATACATCCTCACATATATTCGTAGTTATGCTTGTTTGGCAAGTGACGATCTGAAATCGTGTGTGTTAAAACTGAAACAATGACATTGTTGAAAAGTCATAAAGTCACAATAGAAGTGAATCTAACACACGCTGTTACACTCACTTTAGTTCAAAGCTACAATAGTATTATTATGTACAATGTGTCAAAACATTTCTTCATACATTTATCACCTTGATACTAAACACTGTGCATCTGTATCCATTGTGTTTGAGGCTGACGACGCTCAGTTTGAACATCAGCACGTAAATGTCTGTAAGAACAACATGAGTGAAGAAAGAACCTGCAGTTTTTGTTTTCTTTATCTTTCCATCAAAAGAAAAAGCAGAGCTCATGACACGTTTCAGGACCTCCGAGATTGGTAGGATGGAAAGTAAATATCTGTTCACCGGAAACTCCCGGCTGAATGCTTACAACAGAATGGATTCTGCTAAAAACCCTAGGTGCCACTTGGTAGTGTTAAACCAGGAACAAACCTGAATTCTGTTTACGTTTCCAAGGAAGACGATGCTAATGTTAAACTAACAGCGCATTAGGCCTAAATCCTGCAACTCCACCCAAAAATCCCTCACAAAAATATAAATCAGTGCTTTGCAGGCAACCAATGAGGAGCAACTGGTCCAATAATATATCATAAAGTCTACCAAGTAATTCACTGAAAATTAGAAAACGTTTACTTAGTTTTGTTTTAAACTGGAATATTGTAATTCTTACCTAGTTTGGTCCCATTCTCCCAAACGCACATTAATCTTCCCAATATTTAGTGTTACAACCCTGCATCCAAGAGGGTGGAAGGACCTTTTGCTAATGGAAAGTTGCAGCTGATCAACGACTGAAATGTCTTTCGAATAGTAACTTAAACTATTAAATTCTTCCAGGCTCGATATTGTCTGCTACCATTCGTCCAGTGAAGATAAAATAACTAATAATAATAATATATTTATTACGGTGCCTCCTACACACAAACATACATCCATTTCAGTTGTCTACATTATCTAAAATTTCTCTCATCTGATCTTATTAGAGTTATCATCCTTGCTTTTTTGTTTGTTTAAAAGATTTAGATGCACCTAGAAAGTTTTATCTACTAATTTCCATCCATTGATAGAAGTTTATCAAATCACTACATTACATCTGCGAGATCTTACTGTATTTATATTTAGTATGCACAGTGCTCTTCGTGGTATTTCTCTTCGCCATAAAATTGGATCTGAAACTTGATGCGGAATTAACGATTTTCTGCAGATGCGTTTGTTAGTAGCTTCTGATCAGCCCTAATCGAGTTTATATTCGTTCAGAAACATTCCAGTCATGCCTCTCTTGTCTTTTATTCAAGCGCTTTATATTCGAAGGTAAAAATTACGTTTTGAAGATGAAGCATTTCGATTTAAAAGTTTTTTCCCTTAAATTCTTGCATGTTGGTGAAGGTGTGCGGCTTAGTGATTAGGGTAATGGTTTCTGGATTATAAAGACGTGAACCGAGGGGTACACTGTGTCTTTGAGCAAGGCGATTCATTTCCTGTGACTTTAATTCACTCAGTTGAAAATGTGAACCAGTCAACTGCTATTGTAGCCATTTCTCTCACCAGCTCTCACAACCTCAGTAACACCAAGAGAGTGTCTATGTGAAAGCATAGAACCCACTACCAGAGCATATTCACTTGCGAGTGTTGGTTATGGTCTGTTTATTTAAAAAAAAAATTTTTCTATCAAGTTGCAAGTTAGCGTTTGTTAATTTCTCATACGTTTAGTTCTAAGTCAGTCGTGACTGAATAACCATATGACCACAAATCATTCCAACAATGCGTTTCCCGTGTTTCTATGATAACATTATCTAATGCATTCTATCTTTAAGAATAAGGTGTGAAATGAGGGAAATCTGACGGCTTTTCCCGAAGGTCTGGCGACTGCGTGAAGCTCCCTAGTTTTCATCTAGTAAACTCGCTAGAAATGTACTCGCTAGCGTGCTAGAGGCTCCGTTATTGGTTCATAAAATTTCCTGTCTTCATTCTTTAGCGTCTTTCTAATTCACTCGCATGCATTATAGAGACAAGTTTTATTAATGTACGGTAAAACTGAAAAACGGAGACGCTTCTGTCTGAAGATGCGGCCGATAGATAGTAACAGTAGCTTGAAAAACCAAGGAAATATACTTGCCTTGTTTTATCCATTTCTGAAATTACTGATACTATTGCTGGTTTAAAAACAACAGTCATTATCGCAAAGAACACTTGTAGATTAGTGAGATTGCAATAAAAAATAGACAGCGATCTAAAAGCACTTAACATTGCCAGAGAATATACTCCGTCAACTTTCAGTCTTCGCATGGTTCCCAAAGTGGCGGTATTACCCCCTGGGGGCGGTGGAAAGTTCTAAAGGGGCGTTGAAGAAAAGTGGGGCGATAATGTGGTAGCAATTCATGTAAAAACAGCAAAATAATGGGTTCATTAGGTTAAGTTTTATTTGTGAAATACACTTGCTTTGAATTTGCTTCAGAAAGAGGTCTATGTTTGTGGTAGTTAGTCGGGATGGTGCGCGAGGAATGTGGCCTGGGTGTCAAGGGATGGTAGCTCGAAAAGTTTGGCAACTACTGCTTTAGATCCTACAAAACCCAATATATTTTTAGTAAACCATAGGTCGTTAAACTGAGTACCTGTAGTATATCCCGGTCTAGTGTATTGATTATTCTCTTATTTGTACAGTCTATCCTTAAGGCTTGTATAAAGAAATTAATCTTATATCTGATAATGATAAAATATCACGATATAGATTTTAATATATCAATATATATTTCAAAGCGCGCGTGTATATATATAAATACACATAACATATATACGTGTGTGAGAGTGTGTGGATGCGTGCGTGTGCGTGTGCGCTTGTGTGTGTGTGCGTATGTGTGTCTTTGTGTGCACGTGTTTGTGTGTCTATATAAATAAACGGGTTGAGAATATTCAGGAGCTGTTGTTGGAAATTATACAACCGATCATTGTTGGCATTTTCCTGTGCAGTAGAGTACTCTTCAAACTTGTTTTTATACTTTTTGTTTTACATTGGTTCTATTTTTATATTCATCCCGTTATTTATTTATTTATTTTTATTCAAGCTAACCAAATATTCTTATTTTGTAATTTTCGGTTGGTTTTGCTGCTGTTGTCAGTTTTCAAATTAGCTTTTCTGCGTTATTTGTGCAACTCTCCCTTGATGTTTCTCGATTACATTATGTGCAGATGCCTGGCTGATAACGAAAAAGCTAAAGCAATAAGGATTCATTGTTGTCGTTGTCTCTGTATGTTTAGTTTGATGCATATATAAATGCAGTATGTATGTATGTATGTATGTTTGTATGTATGTATGTATGTATGTTTGTATGTATGTATGTATGTATGTATGTATGTATGTATGTATGTAGGCCCGTATATGTAATATATATATATATATATATATATATATATATATATATATATATATACACACACACATTCATACAGGCACACACACATACACATACACACATCATCATCATCGTTTAACGTCCACTTTTCCACGCTTGCAGATATGTGTGTGTATATATATATATATATATATATATATATATATATATATATATATATATACATGCATATCTGTATGTGTATATATACACAGAGAGAGAGAGGGGGGAGAAGGAAAGAGAACAGGAGGGAGGGAGAGAAAGAGGCAGAGAGACAGAAATAGTAAGAAAGTGCTACAAATATGCATATATAACTATAAACATATATAAACATTCACATACACATGTGAGTATATCTATCTATCTATCTATCTATCTATCTATCTATCTATCTATCTATCTATCTATCTCTGATCTGGACGGATGCTAGTCACATCGGCTCGCAAGTAAGTTGGCCTTTTATATGTCAAAACTTTTGCAGTTTTAAAATATTTTTTGTGGAAGAGGTGTATAAGTCTATACACTTCGACCCTATTGGGTTTTTGTAATAGGAAGTGGCTCCTTCTGGAGTTTATTTCCAAAAGTTTTTGATTTTTCTCCGGCTTATTTGCCATATTTCGTAAAAGAAATATGGCTAGGCCTTCACACGTGGTCGATTTGCCTCTAACAGCAGGCAAGGAGACTGACCAACAAGTCGTTCCGCATGAACGAACACAAGACGTAGAGACCAGGAATGCTGCGTTTACTACTACTGCCTTCACCACCTCCACTACCACCACCAACGACAACAAAACCAAAACCACTACTGCCACTGACATCGCAGCCACCACTACCACCAAGAACAACAATAACAAAAAGAACAACAACAACTCCACTCCTCTTTTGTTCCTTTCACCACAGACAACGGAAGGAGAGAAAGAGAAGAGCATGATGGCCAAACAATTTGCTCAAATACGCCTGAACGCCGAAGAAAATTATGAAAAAAATTTCCCGCCACTTCGTAACTCATGTGAAGGTCAGAGGAGTACACAAGAAGAAGGTCACCCATCTGCTACAACAACAACACCTGCCAGCATCACAACCGCCAACAACAACGCTAATACAGCAACAGTCACCTCTGCCATCAACACCAGCACCACCACCAACAACAACAATAACAAAATCAAAACAAACTTCGCCGAGGCGATAAAGGAAAAAACGACGGTAGTATCTTTTACTGCACAGCAGATAAAAGATACAAAGGCTTTACTTACGAAAGAAAATGACGAGGTGCGGATCAACATACCACAAGACATTTTAGAAGACACAAACAAAAAGACCATTATTTATAAAATTTTAAACTCAAAAACAAAAAAAACAGAAAAAGCAAGCACGGAAAAGATCGAGAAATGCTTGAGATCTGTATGGCAATATAAGGATTATGTAACTTGGTGGCATAAATTTGCCCATGTGCAAGTTATTTTTCAAAGTGAAGAGTTAGCGAAACGATTCTCAACGCTAACTCTTAAGACAGAAGAGTTAACAATGATACCGAGTTACCTTGGTCAGAGGGTAACAAGGGTTATCATAAAAAATATTCCTCCCACGGTAGACACACTATGGATAACATCAGCCGTATGTGTCGATATGGAGGAAGTTGATATATTGCAAATTAATGTTTCTGAAAAGCAACAGTGGGTGGGTAAAAAAATGGAGATCCTTCTCCATATTACCCAGGAGTCACTAAATAAAATACCCACCTACATAAAGTTACCATCAACGCAAAGGCTGTATGTAGTGGTGGAAGGCAGACGACCACGCTGTTACATATGTGGCAGTGAAGCTCACTTCCAAAAGGACTGCAATTCTGCCGCGAAACAACAGCAACAACAACAACAACAGCCACGGGAAAACCAAAAACCCAAAACACCAGCATTATTACCCACACCACCGTATGCACAACTGATCAAGCAGCTATATGCGAAAACGAAAGAACGGCAACAACGAACAAACCAACCCAACCAAACAACACCACCACCTGAGTCAAAAACAGAAACAACACCACCAACAACAACTAAAGACAGACCAACACCAACACCAAGAACAACAACCAAGAAGACAACCACTGAGAACGAAGAAAAGACCAATACTACTCCCAATTCCCCAACAACACACACACCACACACACCACACACCACAACACCATCGACAAACACACAAATAGAACCAAATGCTTTGCCTTTACCCCCTTCTGATTCGTCAGACATTTCGTCTAACGATGAAAGTTCTACAGAATGGCAAATAGCCACAGGAAGTAAAAGAAAAAGATCAAAAACAACCCCAAAATTAAATGCATGCAAAGCAGGGAAATATGTAACCGCTGAAAGCCCCTTGCACAAACAAACCAGCACCAACATCACAAAAACACACACAATGCTATCAGCGATAGACACAACAAACACAAAATTAATGGACTACATCATATCGCAAACAAACATTTCTGAAGATAATTATAAGCTGAACAATCATCCACGCACTACACCACCGAAACACATCAAAATAGTTCACATCACACAAACGCAGCACCACACACTCAAAACCCTCTTTCCAAATGCGGTTGGGGGGTTCCAAAAATATTTATCAAAGAAACTCTTCAAAAACCTCATCCAAGATACTTCAAAAGAAGAGGAAGCTAAAACTTTCGAAACGAGTAAGTAACCTTCTCTCTTGTCTCTTTTACTGTCGTGTATGAAACACAAATTTCGACTTCAACTATGCTTAAATTAGGTTGTGTAAATGTACGTGGCTTGGCGTCAGCTTGGAAGCAAGGTTACCTTCTAAATGACATCAAGTCACAGAACATAGAAATCATGGCTATCAGTGAAACCAGACTCAGTAACCCGCGGGCCCTCAAGTCCATGTTTGGTGGACATTTCGACATTTATTTTTCTCCCTGTCTGCCAAACATGGGTGGTGGTGGTACCGCGGTGCTTTTTCGGAAGAGTCTGAACCTAAAAGTAAGGCCAATATTCCTAGACCCGGAGGGTAGGCGGGTTGTCTTGGACGTCGATAGCACAAACGGGTGTGCTTTCCGTCTGGTGGCAGTGTATGCACCGTCCTTAACGGGTCGGGCGGATTTCCTTAGACGTCTAGAGGTTTTCCTGGGAACGTCACGACCTTTACTGTTAGTAGGGGACTGGAACGCTACCTTGGACACGCATATAGACTATGTGGGAGTGGATAGGAGTAGAAGGGGATGTAAGTGCCTCAAAGACCTGCTCAGACGTTTCCATTTGTCTGACAGGTTCCGACTCGACCATCCGAACGTGCCAACGTGGACTTGGACAAACCGCGTCGGATCGTCGAGATCGTATCTAGATAGAGTTCTATGTAGGACAGCGGATAGAGATAGTGTAGGATGTCCACAATTTAAAATAGTCAGCTACACAGATCACAAGTTTGTGACGTGTACGCTCGACTTAGATAAGACACATAGGCAGGGTCCCGGTTACTGGAAACTGAACGCTTCGCTCTTAGCGCGGCAGGTTTACAGGAACCGGATTAGCGAATTAATTAAGAGGGCGTTAACAGGAGCCATCGTTAACAACCGCTGGTGGTTTGCCCTGAAAATGGCAATCAAATCGGAATCTATTAGGTTTAGTAAAGAACTAGCGATAGATCGAAATAGAGTAGAGGGAGACTTAGTTAAGAAACTAGAAGAGGCACTTACAACTGGCAGCGCAACCAACGTTTTGGCTGCGAGGATGGCCCTCGACCAACACCTCAACGCCAAACACGAAGGTTGCGTCGTCAGAGCTAAAATGCGTGCCTTAAGGAACGAAGGGATCGAAGCTGCGCGAGAAGCCCGGGTGGCGGAGGCGCAACGCGGTAACAGAGCCACCATTCGGTCTCTAATCGATGAACAGGGATGTAGTCTGCTCGAACCCGAAAGGATGTGTGGGGCCTTTCAACAGCACTTTGCTCGACTGTTCGGTGCGAGCGGTGAGTCGGAACGCAGGATGGACTTCACTGCCTACCTGACCGGCCTGCCGCGGCTCTCGGCGGGAGAGGCAGAGTGTTGTGAGGGTCCCATCACAGCTGCTGAAGTAAGGGATGCTATGGCGGGCTGCGCGAGGGATAAGTCACCTGGATTGGATGGTCTACCCTACGAGCTGTATTGTCAAATGCCAGACTTGTTTGGCGACCTCTTGGCATCAGTCTACTGCAACTGGCAACAAAACGGGAGAATTCCCGGTTTCGTGAGCCGAGGTGCAGTGACATTGCTGAAGAAAGACCCAAACAAGGGGAATTTTATAGATAATTTCAGGCCCATCACTCTGCTCAACGCAGACTTGAAAATTTTGGCCAAAGTAATAGCCGAGAGGTTGGCGCTTGTCATCGATAAACTGGTCGACAGGGCGCAAACATGCGCCGTGCCGGGCAGAAGTATCCATGACAACCTCCACCTCATGCGCTACATCATGGACAGGGTAGTTAAGGATCCTGGCATGGGTGGGGCGCTGATCAATTTAGATCAATCTAAAGCCTTCGATAGGGTCGACCATCGATACCTAGCGGCCGTCCTCAGGGCAGCTGGCTTTGGTCCCGTCTTCCGCGGTTGGATCGCTGCCTTGTATAGCGGCATCCGATCGGTAATACGGGTAAACGGTCACCTGTCAAAACCGTTCGACATCACGCGTTCGGTCCGTCAGGGATGTCCCTTGTCGGCGCTTCTGTATGTATTGACGATCGAACCACTATTGCGGAAGCTGGCGACACTGAGGGGTATCCCACGAGAGCTGGGTTGCGGGACGAGCGTGTCTGCATATGCGGACGATGTCACCGTCATAGTGTCGAGCGAAAAGCACGTCGAGATGCTAGGCGAGACACTTAAAGAATACGAAACGGTGACAGGAGCAAAAATTAACCCGGAAAAGTCAGTGGGTTTGTTACTCGGCACCTGGAGAAGCAAGCCCATACCGTCCAACAGTGACTTCGTAGTGGGACGCTGGACGGACGGACCGGTTAAACTGCTCGGGGTCTGGTTCAGTCCGGACCTCCAAATGGATAAGAACTGGGACGAGATCACCAGTAGAGTGATCAAACTCAGCCAAACATGGGCTGAGAGAAAGTTATCTCTAAAAGGCCGGGCGGAGGTGGCTAATGTGTATATCGCATCAGTCATCGATTACCGCCTGACCGTCGTGCCTTGTCCCGATGCCACCATCACGAAACTAGAACGCATACTTTTCCGCTTTCTGTGGAAGGGTGGCGTTCCGATGGTGAGGCGATCCATTTGCTGTCAACAACCGTTACGTGGAGGACTGGGGATGCCGTGGTTAATGATGCGCAGACATGCGCTGAGACTGCGGCATCTCTGGAACTTCATTGACGACGGTGAACAGGTGTGGGCGCCGTTTGTGAGGCACGCCTTCCCGCAGCTCGTCTCACTCACCGAACTGCAAACATGGATCAGGAAGAGACCGAAACTGGGCGAATGGCACCGCGAGTGTCGCCAAGCTCTACAACAGCTCTGCCGTCCGGGATCAAACTTGTGCAACTTCCAAACGACCAATGCGTTCTATAGAAGACTAGTGGAGGGGAGGTCTGACGACACTCTCGGGGCAAACCTGGGTGTCGACGTTCAAGACGACGTTCGGGCCGGGGCCAATGGATAATTTCCAGAGATCCCTGGCTTGGCAATGCTATCGAGACGCACTACCAGTTCGAGAGAAGATCTACAGACACGGTTCGAAAACCACCGGACCGACCTGCCCGAGATGCGGTCAGAGCGACGAAACCGTTCTGCACGCACTCGTGCAGTGTCCAGATATTTCAGAGCTGTGGACCTTCGTCGAACGGCTGTTGTCGCGTGTGGGACGAGCCCACTTATCAGCCGAGTCTATCGTGAATATTGTTCCGCCACCTTCCTTTAAACGGGAAGGAAAAACGGTTTTTGTAACACTGATAGCTATGGCAAAAGAATGCGTGTGGTGGACGCGTTTGAAAGGTCTACAAACAAACACTTTCCTCTCTGGTCAGTCCCTCGTCAACTTTTTCAAGTACCACTTGAAAAGGAGGATGAGGATAGAGAGGAAAGTGTTGTCGAATGAAAGTTTCAATAAAAAATGGGTAAATGTGGCAAGAATGGTAAGAATGAAAGACGACACCATTTTAAGCATAGACTTGTAACAAAAAGAGACAAAAAGAGAGAAGGTACTTACTTTCATGTACCTTTAAAAAAAAAAGCCTGAGGTGACCGTGGTCTTTTCCGTAGGCTTTTCTCTCCACGGATAAACCTAATCTGTTCCCCGTTTTTTACATCGACTGTGATACACGATCCCTATTGATCGCCCCCTCCCACGTTTTTTTTTTTTTTTTTTTTTTTTTTTCTTTTCTTCCCGCGATCCCTTTTGATCCAAATTATCCCCCCCCCCCCCAAAGCTCTACTTTGTAATTTGTCCATTTTCTGTATTTAGCCCTGTGTGGCTATAATAAAAAGATATCTATCTATCTATCTATCTACCTATCAAGCTATCTATCTACCTACATATCACTTTAATATAACTTATACTTTCACTACTGCTTCCGCAGCAATAGATGCTGCCGTTGCTGCTACTATCACCACCACCGTTACTACTACTACTACTACTACTACTACTACTACTACTACTACTACTACCCCTGCTGCTACTGCTGCTGTTGCTACTACTGCTACTACTACTGCTACTACTACTACTACTACTACTACTACTACTACTACTACTACTACTACTACTACTATTACTACTACTACTACTACAGTCATGTGTTCTGAGAGAGTATTAATGGATTGCCAGTGTGAATTAAATCAGAAATGGATTTGAATCCATCTACAGTTCATAGAGAGCGTAGATTTCCTAAGAAATTGGAAAGAGCAGTTCTTTAGTATTTCCATTCTAAACACACGACAGAATGAATTTCCTCTGTGATCTTCACCGAGTGTTGTTAGAGACTGGTTTTGAAGTGATTTCCTTTGCTAAGATTCTTGGTTTATTTAACAGCAAATGGAATTTTTCTATGTCGGAAAAATGCAGTAGTTTGGATCTACAATCCCTAGGCAGTAATTATTTCATATACATACGTTAAAACATAAGCATACAGCCAAATACAAGATTTACTTTTTTTCTGATAGTAGTATATCGAATTTAATTATATGCATCTTCTCTTCCGACTGCAGAATCTTTGATGATTGCGCATCCCAAATAATCTCTCGGTTCAATTGTGGATTGTATTTTTTCATTAACAGAGCGGCAGTAACGAAGAAAGCGATTGTGCAGGGAATAGTAAATCGGGACTACTACTACCGAAGCTTATATACATTGTATGCTATCCAGCGCAATGAAATACGTAAGGGGTGATATTTCATCGTCAAAGACGCAGCAATGAAAACCACTGAGATCCCGCGTCTATAACCTACATTAGAGGAAATGACACCCGCGCAAGGAAATATTACAGAGGAGTGCGGATTGCGAAATTTTAAGTTTTATTACCTTCTCTGTGAGAGGAAATAGATCCATTACCAGGACTGACACAAGACGATTGCCACCTCCTGCCAACTACAAGAAACGGTCGAAAATGATGTTCGCTATAAAACTTGCTGCTACATTTTGCCATTTTCCCCATCAGACTGAAATCATCGTTACTTCGTCGTTTTCAACTAACCGATAGAACAACAAAGCAGTACTGATAGGTCTTCTTACCATGTCTAATAGATGTCCTGAAAAGAGCATGAGATCCAGCATTCTGAATGTGAACTTACTGATTGTTTGTTCCGTATCTCGTATAATTTTGTCTCCGGGTACTATAAGACCTGTTGCACATGCAGCATGTCTCTCTTCTCTGTGCAGTGTAAGGAAAAGCAAGCGCCGATACACCTAGATACCAGTGTCATTGCAGGCGTGTTCAGAACATAAACAGAACAAATACTGCAAAACCTTTTAGTCGACTCTATTAAGATTCTGACGATCCATCACTATTAAACAAGGGTTGGACAAAATAATGGAAACACCTAGCATCATAGTATCATAATTTTGAAATATCTATAAAACCACCAAAACATGTTTATTTTTATGTTGTTTTGATTTATTATTAGTGTTGCTTAATATATTTTGCTAAAATTGCTGTTTCTTTTCAGATATCATCAGAAAAAGGTAATTAAAATTCATTAAAATGACAAACCTATCGGACTTTCAAAGAGGTCAAATTGCTGGTACTCGTATGTCAGGCGCTAGCTTAACGAAAACAGCCAAAATGTTTGGTGTATCAAGAAGTACTGTCTCGAAAGTAATGACAGCCTTTGAGAAAGAGGGACAAACCACTTCGTCGAGTATCCTAGAAACTGAAAGGCTTTTGAGTCTAATTTTACTAACTCTCTTGCCATCTACCTCACCGTGTCGCCTCTCTTATGCGTTGTGACTTTGCATTTTCTTGCTTTTTCTCTGAGAAAATGCGAGGCCAGGACGTCTAAGATGGGGGTTTTCTCTTTGATCGAGAGAAGACCCGTAATAAATGTACGAGATATCACACCCACTCTACAATAGTCTTGGTTAGAAATATCATCATCACTATCACACCTTAAGCAGAAGTAAACTGAGGACATGTACTGTTAATGGATGATTCGTACTGCTTCTGTCAGCAAGCGCGCGCCATTCATATATATATTTACACTGACAGCCATTATTTTACATAATTCTGCATTACTATGACGTTTAAATTTTTTACTTTAGGCAGTTTATATTCTAAGTACCAACCTAATGTTTCTTTAGACAACGCTTAAATTTTCAGCAAAGATCTACTTTAAATTGGCATACATGTATGTGTGTGAATGTGTGTATCTGTGCATGTGCGTATGTACATGTAAGCGCGTGTGTATATATGAATATATATATATATATATATATATATATATATATATATATATATACGCACTCGAAACGACCTTAGATTAAAATAACGTTGTGTTTTATACTTATAATGTATATATAAATATAGGACTACACTAACCGTCATAGTTTGTCTGAGAAAATTTTCAGAGACTTGCATATTAAAAATTACATAGCTCTCCAGTCATGTCGTTGGTAGATCATCTAATTTGGTTTCCTTGACGATGGACACACTCGGACATTCTTAGAATAGGGGTTTTGTCACCGAGGAGACCAAATTACGAGGTGCATTCTATAACTTTTGAGACTTTGTTTTTTTAGGAGAGGTAGTCCTAGTCTATTGTAATTTTAATATAACAATTTTGTACATCTAATAAGTTGACCTGCCAACTTGTGTTCTTCCAAATTGAAGGAGACGGCTGTAACGGTTGAATAGTTGGCAGAATACAGTCCGAAGGTGAAGACAATTTGGAAGCTCGCTATGTAGACTTTAGTTTTGTGATGACCTGTGCAAAAATGCTGCAGAATCTTATGAAATGCTCCAGACTGCTTACAGATTAACTTGTATGAGCCGAGACTTTTGTTTTACGCCAGGCAAAGCAAGGCGTCAAAGAACGTGCATCAGTCTACAATTCCTTCCTAGTAAAAACTAATTGATAGAGATAGGCATTAAAACTGTCCTTCACCTACCTTACACATCCCTATTTGGTTCCACAGACCACCATATTTATTTGTTGCCGTATAATACAATATGCATTTGTTGCCGAAGTGTACTACATGTATTAATTATAGTATAGTACCATATGCATAGTTTCCGTATGGTACTATTTTGTATCTTTTTTTTTTTTATTTGTTTCAGCCATTAGGTCGTGACTATGCTGGGCACTGCCTTGAAGTGTTTAGTCGCCCAAATCGACCTCAGAACTTATTGTTTTAAAGTTTGGTACTAATTTTATTGGTTTCAGTTGTCAAGTGGTGCTGGTGGGGACACACACAAAGACACGCACATGCATACATACATACATACATACATACATACTCACATACATATATACATACGACGGGCTTCTATACAGTTTCTGTCAGCCATACTTACTCATACCGCACTAATCGGCCCAGGACTATTGTAGAAGACACCTAAGATGCTATGCAGTAGGACTGAGCCGGAAGCCACGTGGTTGCGAAGCGAATTACTTAATCACACAACAGAAAGTATTTTCATTGCTGTAGACACGCATATTTAGTATTGTGTAGTACCATGTGTACTTATCATTGCACAGTGACCACGTATATGTGTTGCTGTATTGTATTATATATCTGCTGCCTTTGTGCAACATATTTATTATGATACAGTATCAGATATATTTATTGTCTAGTACCACATATATTTATTGTGACAGAGTACCACAGATATTTATTTCTGTGTAATACCACCTATATTTGTTACCATATAGCACCATATATATCTATTACCGTATTGTGCAACGTATATTTATATTCATCGAAATAATTATATATTTCTTCCTAATACAACAAAATAAAATTATCTAAATCACGTACGAATTGTCTGTCATTTTGTTTTGTCTTGCTTTCGTTTCTACTTTCGTTTCTATTTTGCTTATCATCATTAATTCTATTGGCATCATTACTAACTAGCATATTTACAATAGATAGACACATTATACAGAATTTCGGCATTCTGTCTCCGTCAAGAGTCATTTGTAGGGGATGGCAACCAATTTTGAAATAAATAAGTATATAAATACAAATGAAAATAAAGAAATATATATATATATATATATATATATATATATATATATATAAACTGTTTCTAAAGAAATAATAATCAACTTAGTTTATCTAATATTTCAATGGTCTAATTATTATCTATAGAATTATTGTCCAGTTTAGCGACCTCTTTTGCGAAATCTATACGAATTCCAGCTTAACGAAAGAGAAGGTATGTTTTCTATCCTCTCTTTGTTGTTGTTATTTTTATTATCACTATTTTTCAAATTTATATTTCCAAAATAAACAAAACATTTCATCATCTAGTATATGATTATTGTTTGTCACACACACACACACACACACACACACACACACAAAATATGTGCATATGCAACTATGTATATGTACGAGAAACAACTGCGTCAGCAACCGCAACAATGGAAGTAGCAGCATCACGATTCCTCCTCCTCCTCCTCCTCCTCCTCATCATCATCATCATCAAGAACAACAACAACAAGAATACCAGCCACAACGATAACAATGTGGAATAACGTCACATCAGCAGCTCCACCCACAAGAAACATCAAATAGCAGCCCTCACTATAAGCAATATGGACACACAGGCACACAGGCACACAGGTCCCCTCCAGCAAAAATCAAACGATTTAGTTACCGACGAAAGAGGCACATGGGTGGACATGTAGCTGCACGTCTTCCTCTTTGACTGTTCTCCTTCCAACAGTTATTCAAACCACGTGGATGAGCAGGGGAGACCATAGTAAAGAAACGTGTCGGTGAGTGGGATGGAAGAAGAAATCTAGCAACAGTTGGAAAACGCCGAAGGTCAAGAGGTTTAACGTGACATCAAAGAAACAGCTAATTACCCACCGACGATGACGTCAACGGTGACGAATATTCTTTTCTACTCTAGGCACAAAGCCCGAAAATTTTGGGGAGGGGAACAGTCGATTAGATCGACCCCCAGTACGCAACTGATACTTAATTTATCGAACCGAAAAGGCAAAGTTGACCTCGGCGGAATTTGAACTCAGAACATAAAGACAGACGAAATACCGCTAAGCATTTCGCCCGGCATGCTAACGTTTCCGCCAGCTCGCCGCCTTACAGCGATGACAAACATTTCGACGAAACTGACAACGGAAGTCACCGCTGCCACCATCACCATCACCATCACCATCACCATCACCACCAAACAAACACCAACAAGATCTAAACCCACCATTGCAATATCAACCAGACCAATAACGAGTAAGGAAGCAGCAAAAATATAATCAGAAACTGCTATGAACGCAATCGACAAAGCAACAAGAAAACACAGCAAAATAACCAGAGCAAAAAAAAAAACAAGAAAGCGCGCGCGCACACACACACACACACACACACACACATACACACACACACACACACAAAAGACAAAATGAAAAACAAACATAAAAAGCAACAATAATCAATGAAATCTACAGCAGCAGTTACAATAACAGCGACAAAAGCTATATCACCGAAAACCAACAGCCAAACGCAAAGAAAACAAAACCCAGTTCTTCTTGATGTTGTAAATAGAAACAAGTGAGACTACGTGTTCGCTACTGTGACAGAAAATGGAGTGGACAAGAACATTTTATAGGAGGGGCTTTTCAGAAAAATGACATCTATTCTTTTTATTTTCATTCCCCACTCAACATAACCATGCGTAGTATTGATTCGATGAATGTATGTGGCCTGAGTTTAGATAAGAAGCAAGCCTGAAGAACTAGGAACAAACAACTTCCTTATCAACCTATTCAATTCCACTTGGATTTTCCAAATGAAAAATAACTACATTAAAATGGTTAAAAAAAAACCCAGATTGGCTGTAACTAAATATGCTTCTCATGATTAGCGTTAAGCAAGTGATATGTAGATAACTCCATCTTGGAAGTGACTTGTCTCTCGTAGTTGTATTCTCGGTATGATAAAATACACACAACTTATAGATACTTAATTCGATGAGAATGAAAAGTTATTTTACAAAAAGACCCTGAGACTGCATTTGAACGCACGACAGCGTACGTGATATAATACTGTAGTCCACCACAAGATCCACTTCTTTTCTATGTATTAAGGCAGGCATAAAGAACTATTTAGTTTGTCGATTTAATGTTTCAGTCGCATCCACACCTTTCGTACCAACATCTAAAACACAATTATCGACGTATTTCCTTAAATGTTTTATTCTGGCTTTATTTTATTTCCTATTCTGACACTAGGTTGACCAGCCATAGTATTAAATAAACATACAATGCAAAAGATAATTCATGAAAACCTAGCTAACACCTGCTCCTTCAAACTAAATAGTGTTGCGGTGCAAATTCCCAATGGTAAGTGAAATTCTCTATATAGATGTAAAATATTTGATTTAGAAATCAGGAGAATTTTTGAGTGTAAATAGACTTTATGTATGTGTGCAGTGTATGTATGTATGTATGTATGTATGTATACATATACACATATATATACATACATACATATATATATATATATGTGTGTGTGTGTGTGTGTGTGTATGAAAATGCACATATCTATTAATGATTATATATATATATATGACTTAAATATTTTTAAAGTAAATATTTAACTCATTCCACAGATTTATTTTCAGTACTTCGTTATTTTCATCTAAAACACCTATACTGTATATATATATATATATATATATATATATATATATATATATATATATATATATATATATATATATATATATATATGTATATATATATATGTATACATATATAAATGCATACATATATGCACACACACTCACACACACACACATATATATATATATATATATATATATATATATATATATACACACACATATATATAAACGTATATATATATATATATATAAACATATATTATATGATATACGGATACACATACATATGTATACAGACGTACACATATATATATATATATATATATATACATATATATATATATATGATTGCGTGTGTGTTTGTGTATGTTTGTGTATGTGTGTGGTGGAGGTTGATAGATATTCTCTTTCTATACATAAATTGTATTTGTGAAACAATCCAATAGACCTTTGGAAAACTTGTTCTCTCACAAAATCGACACCGTTTCTGGTAAACTAAACAATGCAAATAATAACGTTTCTAGATTAGATAGACACAATCTTTAGATGTCAATTGTTTTCTATTGATGTCTACTTACTTTATGTGCAACTAGGCGCCACTGACAACCCACAATTTCCTCTGAATACAACCAGCGTATTACAGTGTATAGTTTTAGTTTACTTTACTTGTTTCATAGATTTTTATGTAGTTTGTTATCAGTTTTCTAGTATAGAGAAATATCGAATATCTAAACCAAGATAGATAGGAATCGAACTCGGTAGCATAATTTTACTACTAATTGAAAAGAGGTTGCTGCTCTTTTCTCATTCGCCTCCTCTCTCTCACACTCTCGCTATCTCTTTACCACCCCTTCACCTCACTCTCTCACTCTCGCTATATCTCCCTCATTCTCACTCTCTTTTTCCCAATCCTCCACTTCTTTCTCTGTTTTTGCTTTTCTTATTTTAATATTCTCAGATGAGTTGAGGAATCGTTTAGGCGTCGGATAGGAAACCTTACGGTATTAAGTTACAACTCATTGCATTCTGGTTTCTAATCACTCGGAAATCACAATTTCTTTTTCTTTTATCCTTCAGGTATCGATAATATAAATTACCAATTAAAACTGACGTTGATTTAATCGATTATAATCACCCCTGAAATTTGATTCCTTGTGCCTATATTGAAAATCAATATACATCAGTCACAGATTGTAAATACTAGTTTCTAACGAGTGTTATAGTTTCCTATTCATTTACGAGAAAGGGAAGAATGGAAACAGAAAATAGTGTGACTTAAATAAGGGTTTATGATTCGTATCCTTCTAATTAGTAATCAACATTGCACTGAGACGAAGATCAAGAAAATTCATGAAGCTGTCTTTGCTTCCCATGTCTAGTCTAAAACCAGTACGGATAGAGTACATTGAAATGTTTCTGGAATATGTATCGGAAACGCCGAGTGCTATAAAAATATATCGGACATACGCGAGTGCTAGTAACCCTATAATCTAGATAGACGTATCATTGAATTCTAGATAAATGTGCGCAGTTTTCTAGTAGCTCTTTGCTGAACTGTTCACGAGGAGCGACAGTCCTGTAACGTTGAACTTCAATGTCTACATGAAAGGTTTTCAACGATTCTTCACCATAGATGCAGAGTACTGCGAAAATCAACTTCAGCAGATGAAGTGAAGTACGTTTTGAACTCGAAGGACGAACGCTGGGAAAAGGGTAAAAAGTGTTTATTATTAATCGTTACCTAATAGAAGACATTGGTAGAAATACAGGTGAAGGAGTCAGTGATGTGATAGAGTCGATGATGGGTTCCGGTGAGGTGGGCGGTGTCGGAGAGGTAGGGGCAAGTGTGGCAGCGTGGGCGGGAGCAGGGGAACGAGACGGGTTGAGAGGTTGGGTTAGGGAAGAAGCTGTGGACCAAGAGGTCTCGTAGGTTGTGGGATCTTTTGAAGGAGGGGAGGGGTCGGTTAGGGAAGATTTGCGAAGTGGAAGGGTCGGACTGGAGTCGCCGGAAGGCTCAGAGAATGGTGCGTTGGAGAGGTATGGTGGTGGGGTGGTAGGTGAAGGGAAACGGGAATCGGGAGACGGCGGGGCGGGTTACAATAATAAATCTCTGTGAGTGTGTATGTGTGTCTGTATTTTCCCCCGCACTTCCACTCGACAACCAGTGTGTGTGTGTGTTTACGTCCCCGTAATCTGGTGGTTTGGCAAAAGAGACCGATAGAATAAGTACTAGGCTTGAAAGATAAGTCCTTGTGTCGGTTTATTCGACTAAAACCCTTCAAGGCTGTGCCCCATCATGGCCACAATCTAATGACTGAAAGAAGTAAAAAGTAAAACAAAAGATAAAAAGATAAATAAAAGTGGTGTAAAACCTTCGGATGCATAAGCGTAGTGAAACAGTATGGGAACAAATGATGTACATCATCCGTGAAAACAATTTCGTATACTTCATGTCAGATTTCCCGTGCAAACCGAAACGTGGTGCCATTCACCATTTCGTTTAAGAACGGGGATTTCGTCCACAAAACACTGTGTATGGGGAAGTGTGTGACGAAGGTGAAGGTGGTGGATGAGCTGCGAAAAATATGCATCAGGTGATTAATAGCGCACGTTTTGTTTGATGTAGTCGAAAGAAGTATTCTATGTATAAATATCTAAGTCCATGCTAACCAGAAGAAAATTGAAACCATTTCCACAAAACATAGGGGACCACCTCTTCATTTTTATCTCCACTAATACACAAAACTCTTGGCACATCAACTGGCAGACTTGTTACTCAGATACTGCCATTGGACTAGAAATCATCTGTGATCCTACAACCGGAGAACAGCTTGATTTCTTTAAATGTCTAAGAGCTTTCCTGGGAATGTCTCTATATTTAGTACTCATAGTGAATCAGAATTGCCTTTAAAATGCGCCATGGGATTGTGTGAAACTAGTGCATAAGAGAATGGAGTGCAATATCCTTAAAATCTGGCTCTGATTCTTCAAACTTTCTAACAAACGTTGACTGGGTTTCTCAGATATGCAGGTCATTCAGGTCGCATCTAGACGAATATTTTGTTAAGCCAGTGGATATAGACACTATAAAATGTCCACAGTTCAAACTAGTTGGCCATAAAGACCACAAATTTGTAATTTGCACAGTCTACTTAGAGACGGCTCCAGTAACTAAATTCCAGGAATTTAGTTACTGGAAAGTGAACTTGTTTTTACTGGTACACAATGACTACAGGGACCATATTAGCAAATTACTTAAACAGCAGTTGGATAGGAGAAATCATCAACGATTGTCTGCAAGATGCCTTGAAGAGGGTAATTAGATCGGAAGTGGTAGCGTTTAGTAAAGAGCTACAATAGAAAGAAATAGGTAGAGGGTGGGGAAGTGGAAACTAGTTAGCAATCTAAGAAGGGGCAAATAGAAAGAGCATCGTGACCGACGTATCAGCAGTCAGAATAACTCATGAAAATTTCTTTAACGCAAAGCATGAGAGCTGCATTGTTAGAATTAGGGTTAGAGCGCTAAAACACGAGGAAACGTTGAAAAATGAGCTTGATTTGCATAGGTGTGATGTGACAACTAAGCAACAAACCGGTCTTAGATAGAAAGAGATGAGGGTGTGCACCAAGTACATGAGTGCAGCTTTCTAACGTCACTTCATTCTGGACAGTGATCAATTGGAGACGGAAGCGAACTCCAGTGTCTACTTTGACGGCCTACCATAAAATCAGCAGAAGATTATGGCAGTGCGAAAAGCTGATGGTAACAGCTCAAACACGGACGCAATGAGTGGTGGCACAAATAAAAATCGTCTGTCCAGGACTGTATGCGTAGCTGTTTCACGAATAAACGCTATACTTATTTAGTAACCTCTTGCAACTGGCAACAGAACAGGAAAATTCTCAGTGCTTTGAGCTAAGGAGTAGTAATACTGCTGAAAAAAGACGCCGACAGGAGGGAAGGGTGGATAGATACCGTGATTCTGCTAAAGCGAGAAACAATTATTATTGTTATTGTTAAAGCGGCGAGCTGGTAGAATCGTTAGCAAGCTGGACGAAATGCTTAGCGGTATTTCGCCCGTCGCTCCGATCTGCGTTCTAATTCCGCCTTTTATATTTTCGGGGTCGATAAATTAAGTACCAGTTGAATACTGGGATCGATGCAATTGACTATCCCCCTCACCCAAATTTCAGGCCCGGTGCCTATAGTAGAAAGGAATATTATTGTTGTTGTTCTTGCAAGGCGGTGATCTAGCAGAAGCGTTAGCACACCAAAATGGCGCTCAGCAGTATTTCAGCTTGTTCCGAGTTCTGTGTTCAAATTTCACCAAGGTTCATTTGGCCTTTCGGGGTCAATGAAATAAGAGCTAGTTGGGTACTAGAGTCGTTGTAATCGACTTCACCCCTCCCATTATTAGTATTTCTTACTCCAGAAAATTCGTTTAGAAGACATATCCCTCAAGATATACCTCCGATATCAATTATGACACACAAAGGTTTGCAGTGTTACGTCTTCTTGTATGAAGGCGCAATGGCCCAGTGGTTAGGGCAGCGGACTCGCGGTCGCAGGATCGCGGTTTCAATTCCCAGACCGGGCGTTGTGTGTGTTTATTGAGCGAAAACACCTAAAGCTCCACGAGGCGACTCTTGTTGTACTCTTTCCCCCCAACTTTCTCTCATTCTTTCTTCCTGTTTCTTGAGTAACGCTGCGATGGAATGGGGCCCCGTCTAGCTGGGGTGGGGGGAAAATACGCCATAGGAACAGGGAAACCGGGCCCATGAGCCTGGCTAGCCTTTAAAAGGGCGAATAAATAAATAAAACACGTTTTCTTGTGAAGAAGTGTATCCAAATATAATTACTGGTACTTCCATCCAAAATAAAGCCATTATTATTAGGTTAGCAAGAATTAGAAGGATAACTGAGATGAAAAATAATATTGCTTCTTATTTGGCAAATTGTCACTGGATAAAATTTTTTAGCAGAATCTACTTCGCTATTCTAAGAATTGCTTTACAAATTCTGTTCGAAACTGCAATAAATTGATTGATAGTTCCGTGCAATATTTTTCGAGTTGAAAACGAATAATGAATAACTTATGCTTGAACACACACACACACACACACACACACACACACACACACAGACACACACACACACACACACACACACACACACACACACACACACACATATACATGCATAGTCGCATTATATGTATGTATATCACACATGCACACACACATATACGTATATATAAACATATATATGCACATGTAAATCCATATGTGTATGTGTGTGTATGTTCAAATATTTGCATACGCATTATGTATCTATCTATCTATCTATCTATTTATCTATCTATCTATCTATCTATCTATCTATCTATCTATCTATCTATATATATATATATGTATATATACATGCATATATGTATACACACACACATACACACTCACACACACATATATATATATATACACATTAAAAGAGAGTTAGAGGTTGTGAATCCAACCAGATAAGGGATAGTATCTATCCAATATACAGCTGGCAGAATGCCCAATTAATACACAAGTGTTGGTTATTGCGTGGCAATTACACTACTGAGTATAATAATTAGGCGAGGGTAATAAGTGGTTTTACCCTTGATTTTTATGTCAAGAAGAAAAATGGAAGGAATCCAGAGGTAGTATTCATTAGCTGTTAGACATTATATTATGCCTATTTATTTATTTTAAACAGTACAGATAATATATATAAATACATGTGTAAAGTATTAGTAATTTCTAGAATTCAGAAAGAAGAGCAGTTTCTTACGGCTGTTTCTGCCAAGAGGTCACTGTTCCCCATATGTTATTTCCATCTTTTCAGTGTACTGTAGTGATCTGTAGTGATCTGTAGATAAAATTAGGGCACTTGGGTGTGCCTCTAGGCGTCGTCAGTCTTCAAGACAACATGTTGGATAATGTATTCTTAGGTACAAAGTATTTGAAAAATGACGTACATTGGTCATGATTAACTGGGTCGGGAGGATGGCAGAACTTGTAGCATTAGCAGATCCTGCAAGACCGGTGAAATTGCTGTTATATATGTTCTTCTTGAACCATTCTAAGTCAACATCAGCAGAAAAGAAAAATAACTTGAGTTAAGAGGGAGTTCCAGAATGTTGACATTCTGGTAAGGGAGAGCTGGTTATCGGTACTAGTACAGGACCTAGGAGTGGGTGGACAAAACAAGGGTGATGAGAAGGAGAAAGATATGTTATTCGGGAAGGCTTGGGCGGAGGCGGTATAAACTCAGCCGGCTCTTATGTCATTACTGTAGAGCTAGAAAATGCCGAGAGAGAAAATATCACGCTTATAGGCCAAACGCTGAAGCTTGTCTACAATTTCATGTCAATTAACCGGGCTGTCCTTTTCTAGTTGCGGTCTTGGATATTTGTGTATGCATCAGTAGTATCATTCCTTGTGTAAAAAATCATTTCAGTTAGTTGTATAAATTGTTAAAGTGCCTTACTGATATTCGATTATAGATATATGTTCAATGAAGGCTGCCCTACGGGTAAACATCAGCAAGTATGAATGAGAAATATGTATAGGGAAATCTTAGCATGGGAAAGCATTTACAAGTGAAAATTGCAACCAGTATACGTCATCAACACTTTACTTCATTGAATATATTTCATGACTCAAACAGTGGAGGAAGAGTAATGCTTATAAACTCCTCAGATACTCAATAATTGGTGTGGGAAACAAAGAAGAAACGGTTCTAAACATGCTTAATGCCTAAATCGCAATATTAAACCGAATGAAGATTTAATAATACCAGAATGCCCTCAACCACTTTTTTTCTTTTTTCTTACAGTGCTTGTGTCAGCCCGATGCTTTGTTAGAAGACGATGTTTGTGTAAAGTACTTATTAAGATTTGAACGTACATTTACGAGCAAGACTAAACACTGCATAAGAGTCCTGTGTTCTATCGATGCTAGAGGCGCAATAAATTATGTGCTTTAATGCTTACTATAGTTAGTTTGTATAAGTAGTATCATCAGCAGCAGCAGTAATAGTGGTAGCTAAGAACAAGTGATGCAGGAATTGCTTTTTATTTTTTTACAAAAATACATAGTACTGTCGGTTTATATTGGTCATGGAATGACAAATGATTTCAGTAAGAATAATAGACAACAGAAATAAATAAATGACATCAAAATAGAGAATGTAAATGAATAGGAAACAAAAAAATATTTATATCTATCAAAGAAAATGATGATGAGGAAGAGGAAAAAAAGATGAGAAGGTATCATCATCATCATCATCATCATCATCATCATCATCATCATTAATCATCATCATCATCATCATCATCATCACCATCACCATCATCATCATCATCATTATCATTATTATTATTATTATTATTATTAGAAGTAGTAGTAGTAGTAGTAGTAGTAGTAGTAGTAGTAGTATTGAGTGAGAGAGCAGCACACGGCATTACAGTGAAGAAGTAAAAACAAAAGAAGCAAAAGAAAGAAACAATAAAAAGAAGAAACAAGAACAAAAGATGATGATGATATAACGATGATGCAGAAGACGAAGGGAGCAGAAGTTAAAAGAGGCAGACAGAAGGAAAAAAAACAAGAAAAATGTTGACTGAGAAGTATTCAGGACAAGACGAAGAGAGAGAGAGAGAGAGAGAGAGAGAGAGAGAGAGAGAGAGAGAGAGAGAGAGAGAGAGAGAGAGAGAGAGAGAGGGGAGGGGGGAACTGACGAAAGAAAAGGAGTAGAGATGTGCCAAAGAAGGAAATCGATGAAATAAAATATAAAGAACGAAATATAGAAAAGAAAGATAACGAATATATGATGAAGTAAAAAGAAGGAAAATGTATTCGGTAATTGTGTGAAAATAGCTTCGGAGAAAGGTGGAGAGCGAGAAAGAAAGAGAGAGTGAGTGAGTGAGTGAGTGAGTGAGAGAGTGAGAGAGAGAGAGAGAGAGAGAGAGAGAGAGAGAGAGAGAGAGAGAGAGAGAGAGAGAGAGAGAGAGAGAGAGAGAGAGAGAGAGAATTGGTGAAAAATTAAACAGAAATGTAAAAGAAAAATAACACAACGAAAACAAAACCACACGGATAAAAATACAGTGAGAAATTCGAGACATCAGTAAAATGCTTTGATTCCATGACTTCGTGACAAATCAGCTATGGTTAAATGTTTTGCTATGTAATCACACGATAGATGGTGGAATTCGTCGAAATTTGTAGAATTTGCATTCGTACTGACCAAATTTAGCACCAAAGTCATATTTGATCGTCAGTAAATTAATGGATGAACATTTTTCGCATATTTCGTGCTCAGGTTGTCACTAATTCCTGGTTGATTGAAGAGAGAATTAGCAAGACTCACTGGGTGATTCTGGACTTGACGTGTATAATTAACTATGTTTTTATAGATATAATTATACGGTTATTATTTCAATTAGCATACCATCATCGTGACACTAAATTAGGAGTTAAAATTTAGTCTCAGAAGGAAGAACATACCATAACCTTTCCATGTCCCTTATAAATCTTTGAGCACGACTTCAGCGAGTGAGACTCTTTGAGCCTGTCTCACAGTGTAAGTTTCGATGGCTCTACGTGGTGATATGACTGTTAAATATATCAACCAAATATTCCTTCACTTATCAAATCCTTATGTTTGCACATATCTGAGCTGTATTTTCTCTCTTTCTGCCGTATCCTGCGACAGCCAATGTTCCTATGTTCCAAATATTCCTCATATCAAGCTGAATACAGATTATATTGTAAAGGACATAAGATAAACTGTGTCTGAACAGACAAGACGCTCATGAATAGAATGTAATTGATCGTAGATCCTATTCGAGATTGATTAGAAACCAAACAGTAATGAAGTTGCTGATTGATTTGAAATTTATGAGTTCAGTAGTTTCTTGAAAAGTGAGTGGTGAAGATAGCAGTAAAATGTGTAAACTTACGTACCTACTATTGAAGAGCATAAAGTGTTAGTTAACAAAAAAAGGTAATACGAGGTACAAGTTAAGTTCTTTGGAACATAGGAACATTGGTTGTCGCAGGAGAAGGTAGAAAGAGAGAAAATACAGCTCAGATACGTGCAAACATAAAGGATTTGATAAATGAAGGCTTCTTTCTCAGTCGAAGGCTTTGTATAATGTTAAGTGCAGTTCAGTGTACGAACGTGTGCATGTATATGTGGGTTTGCCTACATCTGAGTCCACGTATGTGTGTGAAATTTGAACTGAGTACAACATTATTGGAAAAATATTGGACAATATGTAGGTTCCGTGTTCGTTGAAGTTTTGCCTGCTCTGGAAAAGAAAGCTAATTTTTGTAGATCAACTTTAACTATAGGAATATATGAAACGTTTTCGTCCACCTTTGCGTTCTTAGTTCAAATTCCACCGTGGTCGACTTTGCCTTTCATGTCTTTATGGTCGATGAAATAAATACCAGTTACGCACTGAGATCGATGCAATCGACTTGCACCTGCACCAAAATTCCAGGCCTTGTGCCAAGAGTATAAATGATTATTATTGTTGATGTTATTGTTACGTTTGTCGTGTATATGACTAGCAAATAAGCAGTTTATCATGTTAAATAAAAAAATTAAAGTTAATATTTATATAGACGACAAATCAAAACAACTGTGCTTTTGCATCTATGAGCCGATCTACCAGCCTCTTTATGTCCATGGTCATATATAATTTGCCATCACTTGAGAAGTACTGTCATAAATTAATTGTCAATTTGGCAATATTTCCACTGTTTACAGTAATTCAATCATCTTACTTTTTGTACAGTCGTTCAATTTATGGCATAAATAATTTAATTACGTTAAAATATTTTGAACATGGCGATATATTTATAGGCTAAAAAACAAAACAAACAAAAATGAAAAAAAAACGTACGCAATCTCACAATTCTTAGTTCGATCTGATTAAGCTACATAGGACAAAGGTCTTCTTCCATAGCCTCGAGTTCAGCAATACTTTTGAGCGAAATTTGGTGACTGGAAAATGAGCAGCAGATTGTCTCATATATATATATATATATATATATATATATATATATATATATATATATATATATGCGAGTAAAAATAAATACAAAAAAGGTGGGTTTTTTTGTATGATTGTGTATAGAGGAATATATTATTTTGCTTAAAAGAGTTCCAACACTGTCTGTTTTTTATGTTTTATTTATATTCCTGCAGAACTAATGTGGGGTATAGAATATGGAATATACAATATATAATATGATATACAATATACAATATAAAATAAAATAAAATAAAAATGGATGGCACCATGAAAGAAAGTATTGAATGTAGATGAAATATTGAGTGTTCAATATAAAGGATCAAATATATAAATATATAAATATAAATATATATATATATATATACATATATATATATAGTAGTCGTTTCTTATTAGGAAACAAATTAGGTTTTTACAGGACTGCAAAGAGAAGTGCTCAAGTTAATTGAGACAGGGATAAAAAGTTATTAGTTACAGAATAAAAGCATTACATTTGGGTCAACGACTCAACATGCACCAGTCCCCTCAATAAACGGTCATATATAAGAAATACATCAAAGTCGTACGTATGTTGAGTAGCTGACCCAAATGTAATGCTTTTATTCTGTAACTAATAATTTTATATATATGTGTGTGTGTGTGTGTGTGTTTGTGTGTGTGTGTGTGTGTGTGTGTGCGTGTGTGTGTGTATGAATTGGAAGGTCTTATTCCCACTTCAAACAGAGAGGCGTTACCTTTAAAATTAAAAAAACAACTTCTTTTACAATTCGGGCAACCTCATGTACAATATAAAATGTACATGTTGCCTACAACACTACATCGGTCAAACGGAAATGGCACTAAGAAAGAACACCGACAACATATTAGGGACCCATAATTAATAAAAAATACTTCTGAGTGAATATATAGACAAATATCGGGGACATACTTTTCTCAACTATTCAAGTCTTCGCTTTCTACCAGTGCAGCGATTCCTTCACGGAACTGTACTGAAACAACGTATTTCATTTGCAAATACAAACCAAATTCATTATGCTTTAGTTAGTTCACAGCATTGACTATATACGTAGAATACTTCTCGAATTGAAGACACTAGTGCAAATTCTCACTAAATGATAACCAAGGTTTAGGGAATGCCAATAACTACTCCAACAGGAATGAAACAGAAATATAGCTCACAATATATTTATTCTAAGTCCTTCATGTGTACTATTTAGTGATTATAAGTATGTCGACAGTCACACTCTCTTATATGTTTAACTTGAACCATGTATGTATATATGTGTGCGTGTTGCGGGCGAGTGTATGTATGTATGGCATGTATATATTTATGCTTATATGTACATGTGTTTATATAAATACGTATACATACATATATACATACACACACACACATAAGCACATACATATATGTATATATGTGTGAGTGTGTATGTAAATTTATAAGTGTGTGTATACCTCTCTGAATACAAATGTTGACCAAAACAGAATTACAAACCTTTGAGAGGTTCACCTTAATATTGCACTGGATTTAGACTGATAGTAACAAGAACAATTGCTGTGTCCGTGTACATGTGTTGAAATGTTTTCTCGCTTTCGTATCTACGTATGGCTAAATATCTATATACTTTGGCATAGGAAAAGCGAATTGTTTTATACGCCCTCTATATGAATATCATACCAATAGTTAACATTGGCACTTAATCAATGATTTTCATGCGGATAGGACCTTGAATTATTTATTCCCTGGCACTTATGCAGTAAACCTTGAAGGTAATACTATCTCAGACTATAAAGGGACAAAAATAGATATTTTTTTATACTTAGTTCGGCGATCTATAATGTCTGTTGTTTCGGCACGTTGTATTTTATGTTTGCTAAAGATTTAAAAAACTAAATAAATAAACATATGAAATATTTTTTATATAACTTCAGTTCTATAATTTATAGCCTCAAATAATATAGATTTCTCAAATACGAACAATAGTCACTGTTAGGGATTCTTTCTAGTTTTTTCGCATTAACATATTAGGCTTCTGATTTTTCTTCTTTTTTATCTAATCAAATTATGTTTTATTTACTTTCTTTCAGCATTCAAGTTCATATTCTTTTCAACTCTGACGTCCAGAATTCTTTATATTCTTTGATATTTCAATAGTAGCTTTTCTTCGTCTTTTAAAACTGTCTAGCTCAAACTCAAAACTTTTGCTTATGATTGCTTTTTCACAATGTAGTAGATATATTTCAGGGTAATTATAAATTTTCAGTTGTCTTAACGCCTTGTGGATACATGCAGTATGTTGTTGTGGGTTTTCTATTTTCGTATGTTGTGATGCGTATAAATATGTATTTGGATGTATCATTCTAATCACAAGACTTTATTATAGGGATAGCATATATTTTCAATACCCATATTCTGGTTATCTCTCTTCGCAGATCTTTATACGTGGATACGTTTTCTATGACTTTTTGTGATATATTATCATCTTTCTGGGACTGTTAGGAGGAATTTGCGGAATTTCCCTTCCTGTTGGTCATTGACTATGATATTCGGTCAATTAATCTTGATATCTCTCTCATCTCTCTCCTTGTGGGTTGGTATTTGAGAATGGTTTCTATGAAAACTTTTCTGATATAAATTTGTACCACCTCATTTTTGATAGTATTATATAAAAATAACATTATTTCCAGTGTATGGAAACAGCAATTTTATTATGACTATACATATGTTCTCTCTTTAGTTAAGCCTGTGCAGTTAGAAATAATGTAGTTAATTGTTTTTCCTAACTTCCACATATTCTGCAGTTTATTATTATATCCTACTTCATTAGACGCTTTTAGTCATATCTAGTGGGAAGACATGGATTTTGAGTGAGATGAAAAATATATCAGTTTTAGATTTGAGTCTTGCGCTTCTCCGCCAGAGTTTTAGTTTTACTTTATCTCCGTCCACTAGCTGAATCATTTCGACTATTTGGTATATAGGAGGTTTCTTTTTCTTACCATTGTTTCAGCTTAGCATTTTGAAACCATATTTTCACTTAAGTTTTTACCCTTTTATCAAATTGTGTTGTCATGTTTCCTTTCTCCCATTAGCTGTTTACTATCGCAGCTTCTTTTTAGTAGTTGTTTGGATTTTTTCAAGACAGAAAACAGTTTTTCGGTTTGTTCATATTTTGTAGCTATTTCTGTTTTTCATTATTATTTAGGAGATATTTTTGTAGATCTGCAGTGGATATTTCATAATAATTTTCTAGTTGCATAAAACTCCTACCTCCTTTTATTCGTGAGAAATATATCTTTGTCAGATATTTGGCAGTGCATACTAAATGCAATCACTGTTATTACCTCCGCCTTCGCTAAGGCGGAGGTACTATTTTCAGTCGTGTTTGTTTGTTAGTTTGTCTGTGGACAAGATATCTGAAGAGCCGCTGGATGGATTCGGATGAAAACTTTCAGGGACATTTGGCCTCGTAGCTGGCACGAACTGATTAAATTTTGGGATCGATCCGGTACCGGACAGATTCTGGATTATTTGTTATATTTACTTTATATGAACTATTACGATCTTACATTATTTAAAGTCGTTCTCTGATTACCTCCCTTGAAAGCACGCTCATGGTTTCCACGTAAGCTATGGTAGCGTTGCTGTTTCCAAAGTTTTATTTTCGTTTCTCTATTATTAATTTTACTCGCTCTCTATCTTAGTACAATGAATATAGAAATACACCCAGTGTACTTATGGATATAGAAATCAAACTATTGTGCTGCCAATATGAAACCCTCAGTCTCTACTTTCAGTCCTGCACTTCTCAGCCACCAATGGGTTGTTGCTTGGTCTACAAGCATTTCGGCTTGGATCCATTATTATTATTATTATTATTATTATTATTATTATTATTATTATTATTATTATTATTATTATTATTATTATTATTATTATTATTATTATTATTATTATTATTATTATTATTATTATTATTATTATTATTATTATTATTATTATTATTATTATTATTATTATTATTATTATTATTATTATTATTATTATTATTATTATTATTATTATTATTATTATTATTATTATTATTATTATTATTATTATTATTATTATTATTATTATTATTATTATTATTATTATTATTATTATTATTATTATTATTATTATTATTATTATTATTATTATTATTATTATTATTATTATTATTATTATTATTATTATTATTATTATTATTATTATTATTATTATTATTATTATTATTATTATTATTATTATTATTATTATTATTATTATTATTATTATTATTATTATTATTATTATTATTATTATTATTATTATTATTATTATTATTATTATTATTATTATTATTATTATTATTATTATTATTATTATTATTATTATTATTATTATTATTATTATTATTATTATTATTATTATTATTATTATTATTATTATTATTATTATTATTATTATTATTATTATTATTATTATTATTATTATTATTATTATTATTATTATTATTATTATTATTATTATTATTATTATTATTATTATTATTATTATTATTATTATTATTATTATTATTATTATTATTATTATTATTATTATTATTATTATTATTATTATTATTATTATTATTATTATTATTATTATTATTATTATTATTATTATTATTATTATTATTATTATTATTATTATTATTATTATTATTATTATTATTATTATTATTATTATTATTATTATTATTATTATTATTATTATTATTATTATTATTATTATTATTATTATTATTATTATTATTATTATTATTATTATTATTATTATTATTATTATTATTATTATTATTATTATTATTATTATTATTATTATTATTATTATTATTATTATTATTATTATTATTATTATTATTATTATTATTATTATTATTATTATTATTATTATTATTATTATTATTATTATTATTATTATTATTATTATTATTATTATTATTATTATTATTATTATTATTATTATTATTATTATTATTATTATTATTATTATTATTATTATTATTATTATTATTATTATTATTATTATTATTATTATTATTATTATTATTATTATTATTATTATTATTATTATTATTATTATTATTATTATTATTATTATTATTATTATTATTATTATTATTATTATTATTATTATTATTATTATTATTATTATTATTATTATTATTATTATTATTATTATTATTATTATTATTATTATTATTATTATTATTATTATTATTATTATTATTATTATTATTATTATTATTATTATTATTATTATTATTATTATTATTATTATTATTATTATTATTATTATTATTATTATTATTATTATTATTATTATTATTATTATTATTATTATTATTATTATTATTATTATTATTATTATTATTATTATTATTATTATTATTATTATTATTATTATTATTATTATTATTATTATTATTATTATTATTATTATTATTATTATTATTATTATTATTATTATTATTATTATTATTATTATTATTATTATTATTATTATTATTATTATTATTATTGTTATTATTATTGTTATTATTATTATTATTATTATTGTTATTGTTATTGTTATTGTTATTGTTATTGTTATTATTATTATTATTATTATTATTATTATTATTATTATTAAGGCGGCGACTTGGCAGAATAGTTAGCACGTTGGACGAAATGCTTAGCGGCATTTTGTCTGTCACTACGTTATGAGTTCAAATTCCACTGAGGTCGACTTTACCTTTTATCCTTTTGGGGGTCGATGACCAGTTACGCACTGGGGTCGATGTAATCGACTAGCTCCCTTTGTGCCTATAGCAGAAAGGATTATTACGATTGTTATTGCGCTAGTGCATGTTAATTTAGTTAGCAGGTATTTTATCTTGACATTTGGTGACAACGTCTTCGCAAGTCTCAAGAATATTGCTTAGGATTGTTGTAGTATATAGACTAGTTCTTTTCTGCAGGTCGGCAACGCGCGTTTCAGTTCGAATCTCTCTCAGTCTTTTAGGTAGCATTTTGGGTGTTGCGTCAAGTGCACCAATTACTACAGGAATAATTGTTATCTTGGTCTTCCACAGTCTTCTCATCTCTCTGGCTGGATCCTGATATTTCTCAATTCTTGCAATTTCTCTGTTATCAACTCTGCTATCATAGGGAATTGCAAAATCTATGATTTTACAGTTTGTTTATTTTGTCCTCCATGATCATATCTGCTTTCCTTCCTTCAACGGTATGGTCTGTTGTCAAGGGGGAATTTCACAAGATCTTTTAATTTCCACTTTCTATCGCAACCTGTTTTGCATTCATACCACACACTAGGTTAACATCCCAACGCACTTTCTTACTTACACTGTTGCTTGCGCTTACACCCCCATTTGATCTTGCATACTGTACTCACTTAAAAGGTGAATAATACTTTCGTTTCCCTTCCTGCAGATTCTACATATTGTAACGTAGTAATGACGATACTTGTTTACATTATAACCGTGTAGTAACAATAAAGCGTATAACGAAGCACGGTAACAACAGCGTAACAGTCCAACAAACTCTCCACGAAGCCTTGCGACTTTCTGCGATTAACGCCTACTCTTTCCGTCTGTCTGTCTGTCTGTCTGTCTATCTCTCTCTCTCTCTCTCTCTCTCTCTCCCTCTCTTTCTTTCTCTCTCTCAGACCGCTATTATTTATAGCCGTTCGGTCAAATCTATTGTCGCAGTTTTCACTGCAGTTTAGGTCACTGTTGCGTGGGACATTGGTATATGCGATGTACTACTACTACTACTACTACGCTAGTAATCCATCTCGGATGAAGACGTAGTCTGTGGTCTCATCAGTCAGCAGTGGGAATGCATGTGGCTCCGCATCCCAAAACCGGGGCTACACTGGCGCCCGCAAGTTGGACACTGGTAGTCTATGGTCGGGACTGAGGATGATGCGGCCCGGTGACGTCTGTCTCTGGCAGCTGCGAGGCGTTGCCGTCTATCCTTCTCAGAGGCAGCTACTCTAGTGTAGGTGGTTGACCTTCAGGTAGCCTTGTTTGTGGCTGCGGTCTCGAGCCTGAGAGGCTGGAAGCCACGTGGTCAGAATGAGCGACCATCGCATCCTCTGCCAATTGATGTACGTTTAGCTGAAAGAAGGCACAAGGCAACAAGGAAGACTTAAATTGAGGTGTATATGTATATATATATATATATATATATATATATATATATATATATATATATATATATAGACATACATACATGCATCTATACGTACGTACGTACATGCATGCATGCATACATACGTACATACATACATACAATGTCTCATAGGGACATCTTTTGGCTATTGGGTATATTTATATGGCCCGGATTTTTGGCTGTATATCTATTTGCATATATTCACTCTTTTCTGTAGCATGTTATTATAAGTCTTATTTCTGATCCTCATCTTCATATCCTTTACGAAATACATTACCATCTACTTGAATTGTTACTTCGTTTAGGAGACACTTGTTTACCTGACAGTCTTTGATATCTTCTCGCCTGATTAGACGTGAATTTCCTGATTGTGTAGATTAACATTCTCACAGAGCATTCTGAGTAATTCGCTGATAATCTTACAGGTGTATCGGTATACCATCTATTTGCTGCTGATGTTTCATGACGCTGGCAACATTTCCAGTTTATGAAAGACCAAACTCTACCCTGCTAGTAGATGTAGTCTTTGTTAGTAACACCTGCTAGGTAACAGACTGCTTGTTTAATTGTATCTACACAACCTGCACATATTCTGCAGTCTAATTTATTATATTGGTTAAGGATATCAGCGCCAGACAGACAGACAGACAGACAGACATACAGACACACAGACACACAGACAGACAGACACACACACACACACAAAAATAAAGTGGAAAAGATTACATTTCTTAGAACATTCTAATTTTAATTGCAATAAAGTTAGTTTTATCATTACCTGCTTTTGTCTGTGAGTATAAGTTTTAGCTATTTAGCTGTGATATGTTTAATGTATCTGCTTATCTTTGGTGCTATCATTGGCATGGTTAAGGCTTTCAGGACCCACATATGCAGAGCACTGTCATTGCTTGCCTCCTTATAGCTTTCAGTCATATCATAAACCAAACAGCATAAAACCATCAACTAACATCGTCAAACAAGTACCCAACAGCATCATTGAGATAACCTCTTTGTCTTCTGGTAAATGAACTGTCAATAGAGCCGTTCTATACTACAATGAGACTTTAAAATATAGTTCCTGCCTTCAGAAAACCAAATAATGGAAAAATAGCAGCCGCACCAACAGCACAAGAAAGATCAATGTTATATAGTACAAGTCAGCAAACAGTACCGATATGAAAAGGTGTACAAAAATGTAATCTCCACTTGCAAGAGGTCTCAGATCGGACAGAAAATGGCAGTACATGTTTAATAAGGATAACATCGTGATAATCTACTGTTTTATGAGAAGCATGGCCGTGATTATAAAGAACCACAAAGTATGTATCATACAGCAACGAAAACACCAGTAGATAGACGAACTGACATATTATACCAACTAAGAAGCATGGCCCATAAATGAAAAGAGCTTTTAAAAATCAATGTAGCTCCAAAATAACTGATACAGTTGTATAGGCATAACAGAAAACATTCAAAAGCTATATTGACAAAAAAAAGAAAAAGAAAGAAAAACAACAGCTTATTTCAATAGCTCGTTTTACCACCATCACCTCAGAAATAAAAACAAAAACAAAAGTGCTCTCTAAGTGCATGTAGAAATCAAATGATGCAAAGTAAATCACAAACATCACATCGAAAATTATAGGCTGAGTATCTAGAGTAAAAAAAAAAAAAACGGAAATAAATTATGATATTTCCTTACAGAAATTATCTGTCATCTCGCATCAATCCAAATGCATGTCCAGTCGAGCATCTTCGAAAGAGTCAACGTCCGGTATGAACCGAAGTCACCAACAATCTGGGCAACATCGTGAACAATCACACATTAAAGCCAGCTTCCAACCATATGAATTATATCGTAATTAAGTCTGAAGCTGCTGAACCATCTGGAGATATCTGTTAAAAGAAGGAACAGCATCACTCGTACTACTAACCACTTGAGAATATTACCTAACCAACGTTACAACCAATCAAATGACACTGAGCAGCTTGTCTCACCCTGACAATTATCAAATTTCCGACATATCAGATTCACAATTACAGTTGACTACCGTCAATGTACGAAAACTTCAGATATGTGGAAGAAGTCGATTTACAAACACAAATATAACTGATGCCGTACAAATTCAGAAACAAATGAAAGTACTGTACATACATACATACATACATACATACATACATACATACATACATGCGTACATAA
>NC_142931.1:73782552-73802552 GCF_046866305.1 Octopus bimaculoides | reverse complement strand
ACTGGCATCATTTCTATCAGCTGCTTCTTGTGCCCCTTTTGCCCTATCATTCCACCATTCCTGTTTAATTTTCCTTAGAGCAGTTTGCACTCTCCTTTTCAGCTTTCTGTAAGTTTCATTGGAGTTGGGATTCAATGATTGAGAAAGCAGTGTATTGCCTAAGTTTTGTTTTTCTAAAAGTAGATCATGAATTTCTGCTGATCTATCTGAAAACCAATCTCTGGATTTATGAGATTTAAATCCCACTGACGAACTTGCAGCCTGAAATACTTTTGTTTTGAAATCTTCCCATAAATTCTTTGAGTCAAGATTAATACTTTCTATAGCGTCGTGGAATCTTTGCAAGTTGCTTGATAATTTTAAGTTTGCAACATTTAACTTTTTGGGTATCTTAGGACCAGACTGTCAGTTTTTAGGTTTTATCGAAAAATCTATTTTGCCACGCAGTAGATGATGGTCAGTCCAGCTCTCTGCCCCTCTCATGACCCGAACGCTAGAAACGTCTTTCATATCACATTTCCTAATCAAAATATAATCTATGAGATGCCAGTGCTTAGATCTTGGGTGCATCCAGGTGGCTTTATATTTATTTTTCTGCTTAAACAGAGTGTTGGTGACAACCACATTATTCTCAGTACAAAACGTCAAAAGAGCTACTCCATTTTTATTGCATTTTCCAATCCCATGTCGACCTAAAACAGGCCATGAAACATAGTCCCTTCCAACACTTGCATTGAAATCTCCCAAAATGACCAGCTTGTCAGAAATTGGTACTTTCCTCAATAATCTTGCTAGATTGTCATAAAACTGTCCCACAGTTTCATCAGAATGGGACATTGTTGGTGCATAAATACTGACAACGGTAAGAAACCTACCTTTTGTCAGTTTGATACGGCATGACATGATCCGGTCAGATATACCACTTGGAAGCTCTGCAATGGAGGACACTAATGTATTCTTGAGAGCAAACCCAACACCAGATTCTCTACGCTGACCCTTAGGTAGGCCTTTCCAGAAGATAGTATATCCATAAGTAGATTCAATTACTTGACCCTCACCAGAGAGACGAGTTTCAGAGAGCGCAACTATATCAAGGGAATATTTCTTTAGCTCACATGCAATAAGTGCAGTACGCTTTTCTGGCCTCTTCGTGAAATTATCATCAAGAAGTGTGCGCACATTCCAACAGCCGAAATTCAAATGATGTATATTTTTACTTTTTCTTGAGGACTGTTTGACCACAGTGGCAGGATGACGACCGGGTCCAGCCTGTGATACACTGGAACACCTGCCAGGCCAGACCTGTTCCCCTGATGTTCCCAAGCCTTTTTTGCCATTTACTGAATTTGTTTCAGACATTTTAAAATAAGTTACAGGTGTATTTTTAGGTTTCTGCCAACCAACCAAGTGAATGATTTTACTAAGATTTGGAGTACAGGAAGTACCTGTGCAGATGAATAACTTTTAGTGGATGTAGCTTGCACTGCACTACCCCCACTTATTAGCCCAAGAAGACTTTCACCGGTGTGACAAGAGAATTGACAAAATCAGGAACTTCCAAGGCCTCAGGTTTTATTTCGGAGATTTCCTTTTCCTAGGTAGATTACCAACCAAGGTTAAAGAGCTTCTACCTGCCCATGAGGTAAGCCGTCCCATTCCAGACACTTAACCGACACTCAGATATTACTCCGGTGACCGATGTGGAGCAGCTCATCCATAAAAAAATAATAATAAATAAAAAGTAAATAAATAAATGAATAAAATAAAATAATATATATAAAAAGATAAAAAAATAATATATATATATGTAAAATTAAAATGATTCATATATACATATTTACAGACATTCATACATATACATACACCCATATATATACATATTTACAGACATTCTGTTGGATGGTCGTTGACTGTTCAGGAGTTCATCCGCCCTTCAGTGCTACTGGTAACATGTAAGCCAGTACAACCTGTTGCATGGTCAGGTCGTCGGCGACTAAACTGGCAACCCCACCAGACTTGCTTGTTGCAGGACGAAAAATAAGACCTGTCAAAGGGCGGATATATATATATATATATATATATATTTGACCGCTGACTGGACACTGTTCAATTTTTTTCTCCGTGTTTTTCTCTTTGTCTCCGTATTCATTCTGTTGAAGAGCGTAGCTCGAAACGTTAAAGACTTTCCGTATTCCCGAGCGTCATACTAATACATCCTTTTGTTGTTTACACCACCTGTCCTCGTCTGTTGTTGTTTTTTTCGTACATTCTCCCATATATATATATATATATATATATATATATATATATATATATATATATATATATATATATTGCCACTTAAGTGTGGCTGACCCCTAGGGGTGGATGTTACTGTTGCTTTTAGCCCCAGGAGGACATCTCCTCCAGCTGGCTTATCGACACACGACTGTGTCCTGTTTGCCAAGGGAAGTTATCCCTCTCACCTCGATCTGCAGCACGAACGTATCCGGATTTCAGGGTTATTTCCCTTCGTCGGCGTCCGACAGCTGATGACCTTGGTGAGAGAGACAAAAACCTGGCAAACTTATATCTTCTTTTCCAGTGAAATTCTTCACTGATATTGAAAAGGTGTCAGCCACACTTAAGTGGCAATATACTACACTTTATCGTGCAGTTACATTGCTTATATATATATATATATATATATATATATATATATATATATGTATATATGTATGTGTTTGTGTGTGTGTACATACACAAACATATCTATACGCTGTTTGTTTGTTAACAAATTGTCATGTCGCAACGCTACTGCTATCTAGCACCTTCGGATGATCTCAACCGCTACGCAACTGCTACTCGACTGCTACTCAACACTCGACTGCTGCTCAACACTCCTACCACGGCCAGACTACCTCTATTTATGTGTCTTGGGAGCCCTACTTCTTCGCCTGGGGTCGTCGACACAACACAAATCTACCATTGTTTTCATGCAGTTATCAAGCCTGCTTCATGGGACATCGGTACTTGTCTGTATCTCGGTATTCTCATCGAAGATGGAGAGGAGTACCAATGTACCATGTGGTGAGCTTCATAATTGCCGAGAAATCTTATCTCAGCATGAAACCAATGGTAGTCTTGCTAACCCAAAAATAAAGAATTTTTATCCAGCATGCCGTGTTGAGCACTCAGTCTCCCTGTCCGACATTAGCGTAGATGCACGCACGCACGCACGCACACAGACATACACACACACACAAACACACACACACACACACACACACACACATGCACACACTTGTGCGCACACACACATACACTAGAGTGAAGGCAAGCATAAGGTCGTGGTTTGATTCTTAAATCTAGTGGTTCGTTGGGTCTCTTCGTTTTTCTATTTTTTCATATACAACTATATATATATATATATATATATATAGACGTGTGTGTATGTGTGTGTGTGTATATGTATATATATATGAATGTATATATATATATATATATATATATGAATGTATATATATATATATATATATATATATATATATATATATATATATATATATATATATATATACGCACACGTGGGTGTGCGTGGGTGTCCGTGTGTGTATCCGTGCGTGTGTGTCCGTGTGTACCTGTGTGCGTGAGTGTGTGTGTATATATAGTTATATGTTTATATAAATGTAAAAAGAATAGGTGATGATAATGAAGTAGTGTAAGAAAAGAAGGCAATGAAAAAGTAGAAGAGAAGAAAAGAAGGAAAGGAGATGGAAAAGAAATGGAAAAAGAATAAGAAAAGATTGTTGATGTAGCTTGTGGTGGGTTAGGGTCGAACCTATCAAAGATACAGCTGAATTTATAATCGCTTTTATGTATACACGTACATAAAACCACTCATACATAACGATATTTACCTAAGTAAGTAATCACTCAATATAAAACCACTCATATATGACGATATTTACCTAAGAAATAATCACTCAAAATCGTTGCATTATTTAAAAACAAAAAATGATATGATGATAGTGACTTCGAAATCTCGCTATGGACCGGTTTTCCTCAAACTGTAAAAGTCTTTAATATAAGGTGCTATCAAGGCGGTGAGCTGGCAGAATAGTTAGCACGCTGGGTAAAACGCTTAGCTGTATTCAATCCGCTGAGGTCGACGTTACCTCTCATTCTTTAGGAGTCGATTAAAAAGTAATAGTTGAACACCAGGGTCGAGGTAATGAAATTACTGTCCTTGAGCTAAAATTTGCAACCAATATTAATTTCTATCAAATTGGTGAGCTGGTAGAATCGTTAGTACAGCGGGAAAAATGCTCTGCAGTATTTCTTATGTTCTGAGTTCAAATTCCGCCGTGGTTAAATTCGGCCTTTTATACTTTTGGTCGATAAAATAAGTACTCAACTGGGGTCGATGTAATTGACTTACCGACTCCTCCGAAATAGTGGTCCCGTGCCAAAATTTAAAACCAATATTGGTTGCTATCTAAATACGTGCGTGGGGCAAAACTTTTGTGTGGTGCATAATTAATCCTTTCTCCTATAAGCATAAGGCCTGAAATTTGTAGGGAGGGTGGTAGTTGATTTCATGGACCTCAGTATGTAACTGGTACTTTTTTCATCGAACCCGAAAGGATGAAAGGCTAAGTCACCCCCATCGGAATTTCAACTTAGAACCTAAGAACGGACGAAATGCCGCTAAGCATTTTGCCCGCCGTGCTAACGATTCTGTCAACTCGCCGCCTTAGAACAATCCTTTCTACTATAGCCGGAAATTGAGGGAGGGGATAGTTGATTACATCGACCCCAGTACCTAACTGTTAGATTTTCATTGACTTTGAAAGGTGGAAAGGCTATGTCGACTTCAGCGAAATTAGAACTCAGAGCGTTGCGACGGACGACATGCCGCTAAGCATTTCGCCCGGCGTGCTAACGTTTCTTATTTCTTTATTGCCCACAAGGAGCTAAACACAGAGGGGACAAACAAGGACAGACAAAAGTATTAAGTCGATTACATCGACTGCAGTGCGAAACTGGTACTTAATTTAACGACCCCGAAAGGATGAAAGGCAAAGTCGACCTCGGCGGAATTTGAACACAGAACGTAACGGCAGACGAAATACCGGTAAGTATTTCGTTTGGTGTGCTAACGTTTCTGCCAGCTCGCCGCCCTTGTGTGGCGCATAATTAATATGTAATTGTTTTATAAATTGACTCATTTTGAAGTAAAGTAGAAGAAGAAGAAGAAGAAGAAGAAGAACAACAACAACAACAAGAAAAAGAAGATGAAAAAGAAGAAGCCAATTTTGTTGAAAAAAGAAAATGAAGAAGAAGTAAAGAATAAGAAGTAAATGAAAAGAGAATAAGAAGCGAAAAATGAAACAGGAATAGCAAAACTCATTAGTGTAGCTTCAGATTGGGTTGGTGTCTGGACTGAATTCATAGGCGCGTTTAGAAATTGATAGGGATCTAGGTAACCAAGTGTGTGTATATGTCTGTGGATGCGCGCGTATCCATACATATTTACATACATTTACATCTATATATAATCATACAGACACACGCACGCACACACACACACAGACAGATATATAATACATGCAAACAGAAATACATATTTGCAAACACCCTTATATATAAATATACATTTATAGATAAGAATATAGGACCCCCGCCTCTCTCTCTACACACACACGCACAGCCTTTATAGTCATTTCTAGAATAAGCACAAAAGCACAATGTTCGAAATTTGGTTGTGGGGAGGGGCAAGCTGATTATATTGACTCCGTTGCTCTACAGTTAGTTATTTTGGCCGACCCAGAAAGAATGGAAGACAAAGTCAAGCTCTGCGGAATTTGAACTTTAGAAGGTAATGGGTCGAAAGAAATGCCACTTTGTATTTTGCCTGTCGTATTAAAATTTCCCCTAGCAATACCAAGTTGTAAATAAACTTGGAAGGAAAAATGCTTCATTACGTAATTCCAAAAGTTTGACATTTTTACGGTCGAAAAAGATTTTTTCACAAAATATGCTTGTATATGATGAAGATTTTTTTGTCGACCTTTCAAAGCCTAGCCAGTCCCATGGGCCCAGTTTCCCGGTTTCTATGGCGTATGTGTTCCCCCCAGCTGGACGGGACGCCAGTCCATCGCAGCGTTACTCAAGAAACAGGAAGAAAGAGTGAGAGAAAGTTGGGGCGAAAGAGTACAACAGGGGTCGTCACCACACCCTGCCGGAGCCTCGTGGAGCTTAGGTGTTTTCGCTCAATAAACACTCGCAATGCCCGGTCTGGGAATCTAAACTGCGATCCTCCGACCGCGAGTCCGCTGCCCTAACCACTGGGCCATTGCGCCTCCAAATATACGATGAAGATGGATTCTCATAAAATGATTTCTTTTCATGAAATAGTATCCAACAAAAATGCTATCTCAAAGAGTATTACAATGATATTTTGATAAATTGCCTGAAAACAATTACTGTGTATGAATAATATTATAGAACCTGTTCTGCTGTCTTTATGTTCTGAGTGCAAATTCCGCCGAGGTCGACTTTGCCTTTCATCCTTTTGGGGTCGATAAATTAAGTACCAGTTGCGTACTGGGGTCGTTCTAATTGTCTGGTCCCATCCCCCAAAATTTCGGGCCTTGTGCGTAGAGCAGAAAAGAATATTGTAGAACCTATTTACAAATGCAAGTCAGACTCTGTGTGCATGTGTTTATACGTGTGTATGTGTGTGTGTGTGTGTGTGTGTGTGTGTGTGCGTGTGTGTGAGTGCGTGTGTTGAGAAAAAAGGAGGCAGTCAGAATTTTGTATAATCCTTTATTAACGCTTTCGTTCATTTTTGAACTCGTCAAGACAAAATCAAAATTTTTGATTTTGTCTTCACGAGTTCGAAAACGTATGAAAGCGCTTATAGGATTATCCAAAATTCTGACTGCCTCCTCTTTTTCTACATGCAATATCTGTACACCACTTCAAGCACTTACATACATATATATATACACACACACACGCACACACCAAAGAAAGTGGTTCGAATGTCCTTCTCTCCCGGATTCCGTGGCGTATAAATTCCTCACTTCCCTGTACGGGATGCTGGTCCATCTCAGGATTACTCCTTTTTGTTAGCTGAGTGCACTGGAGTCGACCGGAGTTCATGTACAAACCACATCGTCTGGCGCAGTAATGTAAACCATAACCTTACAATCATAAGCGCAACGTCCTAACCACTAAGTCACGCGCCTCTACACAAACATTTGTGTGTGTCTGGGTGTTTGATTGCGTTTGTGTGTGTGTGTGCGTGTGTGCGCGGGCGCAATGGACCAAACGAATGATATCAAATTTCTGAAGTATTCTGCCCGATGTATTCTAGGTTGGACAGTAAAATTATTCCATGAATAACATTTAAATATTTCGAAAATAAACGAATTAATTGTATTGCTGCAAATTTAATTATTTACCACACTCTCAGACATTATGTGACTGCATATTAAATATTTCCCATAAAGAAAATAAGTGTTCAACATCTACTATCATATAAGTGCAATAGGCTCTTACCCGTGTCTGAAACTTTATCACCGATGTAAATAGTCCCCTAAAGAGGTGAGCTGCCAGAATCGTTAGCCCACCGGGCAAAACGCTTAGTGACATTTCGCCCGTCTTTACATTTTGAGTTTAAATTCTGTCGAATTCGACTTTACATTTCATCATCTTGGTGTCGATAAAATAAGTGCCAACTGGGCACCTGGGATCGATGTAATCGGCTTACCTATTCCCCCGAACTCGCTAGCCTTGACCCCAAAATTAATTTAAAACCAGTATAAATAGCGTGCCCACCAGTGTTATTTCGGTATTCGCGAAGGCAATATTAACAGTTGTGTCTCAAACATAAATCCACCTTCAGGAATTGTAATAACTGACAATATAAATATCTGTATCGAGTAGTTAACACTGGATGGTAATGTATTTCACATAAATAGAACAACACAATACCCGTAATATGCTGCAAAGAAATGTCGTATGATAAATGAAAGAACGAATGATTTAAACAAAAGAATGGAGATAATTTTTAAATGCAGTCAAAACAAATTCTACATAGCAAATTATAACCTAAGCAGACCAGATTTATGTACCGGACGTAAAAAAAAGTCACTTGATCATTTAGAATATACGCCTGCTCCATAATTTTTCCAATTATCTAAATTACGGTTTTTCAAAAACTCCATCTTATGATGGCCATCGGCGTAACAATAACAGTAATCGAAAATGAGGCTCCATTAACAATAAAAGGTATTTATACGCTTAGATATATTGAGTAATGTTTACGATTTTGAAATGGCATACACACATACACGCATACTCGTAGATAACATATTGCCCCATACACACAGATGTGTGTAGGTAGTACATATCTATCTATCTATCTTCTATCTATCTATCTATCTATCTATCTATCTATCTATCTATCTATCTATCTATCTATCTAGTGGCTGTGCAATGAGTGTATGTACAAACATATTTTTGATTATATATATTTAAAGTTACACAGACACATACATACATGATGTGTTTGTGCTCTGCGTTTCTATACATTTATCACCCTACACGTATATAAAATAGAATTTAAATTCTTTTATATGTGTACGTGTATGTTTGTGTGTGTGCGCGGGGACACACACACACACACCCACACACACACAAAGCGTTTATGCATACTTTTAACACACAAACTCACACAGCCATCCATCCATCCATCCATCCATCCATCCATATATATATGTATGTATATTCAAGATTGATAATTTTCAGATACTTTCGAATTGTATAAAAAGTAATATAATATAAATAGATATGCGCATATATATATATATATATATATATATATATATATATATATATATATATATATATATATATATATATACATAGATATACATATACATATTTACAATATACATACATATATTCATACATACATATATATATATATATGCATATATATATATATATATATATATATATATATATATATATATATATATATATATATATATATATAAATATACATCTGACGAAAATCAAATTAATGATAGTGAAATGACTTGTTACTATATAATCCAATTTAATTCTGAATTATATAATAAATTAACATACGGCGTAAAAGTCACAGAGGTGTTTGAGGTTTTGACATTAACAAAGATTTTGAAATATTATGATAAATGAGAATTAAGTTAAACTTTTGTTATGTGAATAAAACAAATAAGCTACACACACAAATATTCAATCACATATAATCACTTTCACATTAACTTCCACTCACTCAGAAACCGAAGTGTACGCATGCGCAAAACAATATGAAGAGTATAACAAATATGAAGATAAGCGACAAATATATATGTATTAATGACATTTTGTTTCTTAATTCAGGGTTCAAACCCGATTATTGTCAGAGGTATATAATGCATGATTACTCGATCTTACAGAACTAGCCAAGGAGATCGATTCATAAGGAGTTTACTATAGATCTTTGTGGACGAATTTTTGCTATTTTGGTAACGATTACATATTTTATCTTACCAATACATTTGGTAGATATTATTATATGAACATATATATATATATATATACTATTTGTTTTTACGTGATTGAACGCAGCGTCTCCAATTGTAAGTAGTTTTTCGTAACTTCATATTTTCCGACGCTACTCTATCTCTTTCTCTTTCTCTTCTTCTATCATTCCCCCCCCCCTCTCGTTCTTCCTCTTTACTACTACGTATCTCGCTTTACCCCTCTCGTTCTTCCTCTGTTACTACTCCGTATCTCTTTTTTCCCCCTCGTACTTCCTCTCTTTCTCTTTTCCTTTCGTTGCTCACCTATTCCTCTACTTCCTCCCTTTGTTTCTCCCTCTACCACTCTCTCTCTTCCCCTCGTTCTTCCTCTTTACTACTACGTATCTCGCTTTACCCCTCTCGTTCTTCCTCTGTTACTACTACGTATCTCTTTTTTCCCCCTCGTACTTCCTCTCTTTCTCTTTTCCTCTCGTTGCTCACCTATTCTTCTACTTCCTCCCTTTGTTTCTCCCTCTGCCACTCTCTCTCTTCCCCTTACACCGGCATGGTCACATGCTTCCGGTCAATAATCCTTTTCTTCCTTGGCTGTCGCCGAGCAAACACACGAACCATTTCGTCCATACTTTCAAGTTCGTGCCTCACAGCGTTCACACACAAACAATTTTTCTCGTCTGGCCGTAAAGTCTTTTCTGTTTGTTTTCCTGTCTTGTTTTTTGTCCGCCACAACATTCCTCCATGGCAAGATTTAATTTGTGTATACAAATTTACTTTGCGGTCCATGGGAAGAGCTGTTTTAACGATACGTCCTGCCTAGCTCTTCGAAACGCCGGTGTTAAAACGGAGGTAACTGATGAAGTAGAATGTTCTCTATGTTGCTTGTGTGTTTTCTCGTCTCTGTTTTGTTTGCAATGTCCTTTACCCAGATATGCACCTATACATACAGGTGGACGTTGGTATGCACATACCTGTACGTATATATGCATATACTCATTTACTATTTGTTTATATATATATATATATATATATATATATATATATACATATATATATATTACTCCAGTGTGCCTTTTTCTGACTTATGTACAACAGATAAAATCTTTCTCTCTCACTCGATATATATATATATATATATATATATATATATATACACACACAGACTCATATTAGCGCTAATAAAGCTCCCCCCCACACACACAAACACACACACACACACACACATACACACACACACACACACACACACACACACACACACACACACACACACACACACACACACACACACACACACACACGCACGTACATCACAAAATAAAAGGATGAATTATGATGGTATGTATACATGTAATATAAATGTTCATTCATATCCGTTTCACAAAATAATTGTTTCAGTTTCAATACATATTCCGCCAACTATGCATTTATTTGAACCGAACCGATGAATAGGACTAATTGTATTGCTAGTAAGCTCTGCAAATACGTTGATTTAGAATGAACGTTGTTGCTTTGGTTTATAGAAGGATATTGTAGTAGATACAGAATCCGCTTGAAATTTTCTGAACTTAGTGGTATTTTCACACAGCAGCAATAGGAAGCTTTAAAGTTTGAGAAAAATATACGCACTTACATACTCTGTGTCTCTGATTTTCTCTCTGTTTTTAGATATGTATATATATGTATAGTTCGGTTTTGCATCTGATTTGTAAGATTCATGTGAATTCGTTTGTTGAAACAGATTTTGCTGTGTCTGAGGTGAGTCATATATATATATACACACACACACACACACACACACACACACACACACACACACACACACACACACACACACACACACACACACACACACACACACACACACACACACACACATATATATATATACATATATATATATATAATATAATATAGGATAACTTTTTTATAAGAATTTATCAAGTAGTCAGCGTGAAAAACCTCATAATGAAAAAATAACGAAAAATTTCGTAATGAAAGGATACCATACGTGTACTGATGAACGAAAGAATACAGGTTACTTCACAGTTTTTTCTGTATTTGATTGAAAAACCAGTGGTCTACCGTTGAGTTAAATGTTTTTAAGAGATAAAATTTGAAAAGTTGCATTCCCTCGCTTTCGGTAAATATGTTACTTATTTTGGTAGTTTTTTTACTTATTTAGTCCCTCGATAGCGTGAGGTTTTAATACATAGTTAATGCCCTTTTTATATATATTTAAATATATCTATGGAGAAATGATGAATCTTTTCATTACGAAATTTTTCGTTATTTTTTCATTATGAGGTTTTTTCACGCTGACTACTTGATAAATTCTTATAAAGAATTTATCCTATATTATATTATAAATAATTAGAATATATTCAGTGCTGAATATCATTCTGTATAAGGACATGTTACCGAGATGCAACTGGATAAATTCAAATCTCTTTCAGGGATATATAATTGTGAACAAAAGTCATCGTTACTGTGATGGCTACATCGTGGTAGGTTGATTCTTGTTTATTTTTATATATCTTAACCATACGTGTACTGATGAACAAAAGAATACAGGTTACTTCACAGTTTTTTCTGTATTTGATTGAGAAACCAGTCATCTACCGTTGAGTTAAATGTTTTTAAGAGATAAAATTTGAAAAGTTGCATTCCCTCGCTTTCGGTAAATATGTTACTTATTTTTGGTAGTTTTTTTTATTTATTTAGTCCCCCGATAGCGTGAGGTATTAATACACAGTTAACGCCCTTTTTATATATATTTATATATATATATATATACACATACATACATATATATATGAACGTGCTTACAAGCATCGGGCTTACAATCGGGAGATTGTAAGTTCGTTTCCCGGACTCGTTTCTCGGACTGGTTGTGTTCTTGAGGTTCCATCGACGAAATTTACTTTGAAGACGTTGGTCGCCCTGACGCTCAATGTGCTGCGCAGATGTATTGAATCCGGCACCACGTGCTCGCAAAGCGTACTTCTTAACTATATGTGTGTGTGTGTGTGTGCGCGCGTGTGTATATACATATGTATATGTGTATACATGTGTGCATACTTTTGTCTTTGTGTCTGTGTTTGTTCCCTGTCACCGCTAGATAACCGGTGCTGGTGTGTTCACTTTCCCGTAACCTAGCAGTTCAACAATGGAATAAGTACCAGGCTTTGAAAAAGTACTGCAGTCGATTCATTCGACTAAAACTTCCAAGGCGCTGCCCCAGCATGATCCCAGTCTAATGACTAAAACAAGTAAAAGATAAAGATACGTATTTATACATTTACAACAAACGGACATGATGACATGGCTGTCAATTCGTTGATGATTATGACTATCACTGATACAGCAATACCTGTACTAAATTTTAATTTTAATAGGGCTTACATGACACCTTATAGACTCTCTTAACCCTATTGATATGATCCAAAGAGAATATATCTAGTGTCTATATGAGTCGCAGTCACAGGAGTGTGGGCAAGTCATGATCTCGACTGCAAGCAAAAGGTCCATAAAATCCGGTTTTATATCAGAGTAAACATCTAGAGACATGCTTTAACAAAAGCTGAAAGGTACCTCACTTCCAGTAGTCCTCTAGCACTCTGGACACCAACCCACAATTTCTGAGTGCTTGTGTTATTTGCTAGATAGTCGTTGAGGCTATACTGAGTTAATCCAACCCTTTGACAAATCTTTGTTTTTAGTTTTGTATGTCAGATACCTTGTGAGGTTTCTTATGAGTGCTTCTGGTAACATGGAATCCAGAACAACCTGTTGCACGGTCGGTGACTAAAATGGCACATCCACTGGGCAAGCCTGACGAGGAGGACTGCTAGAGACAATCGGACACACATACATCAATGCACACACACACATATGTACATATACATACATTTATACACACACATATCAATATGTGTGTGCGTGTGTATAAAAATGCAAGTGTGCTTGCAAGCACAGGCATCATGCTTAGATATATACGTTTGTGTAAACGAATTTAGTTTAATATTTTTATCACTCTCTGTACAGAAACTATGCTTATGATATTTTACATAATATACAAATACCAATGTATAGAAGCAAACACACAAACACACACGTACGCGCACATTCACACACATACACAAATGCATAAAATGCATCACTGAGTAGATGTATGTATGTATGCAACTGTGTTTGTTTAAGATATATGTGTGTGTGTTTGTGTGTGTATTTGTGTTTATGCATACATGTATATTTATATATGTGTGTGTATGTATACACACATACAAACTTATATATATATTTATGTGTGTACATGTATATGTATTATACATGTAAATATATATATATGTGTGTGTACATACCCAGAAACAGACACACACACATATAAATATATACTATTCCTATATATGTAATTATACACTCACACACACATATATATGTATATATATATATAAATCTAAATTTTCGTAATTTATATTTATTATATATATTTATACATATATATATATATATATATATATATCTGTATACATGTATGAATGTATCCGCTATGTACGTATGTATGTTTTGTTTTTTATCTGTGTGCGAATTTGTGCGGGTGTATGTGTATATGGGCATGTGTATTTGTGTTTCTCTCTGCGTGTGTCTGAGATATCACATAGGTAAGTGTATAAGCGCATGGGTATAGAAAAAATCTAATACTGACGTGCTGGTGTAGGCGGAGTTCAGCAGAAGCCAAGGCCTTCAGCCTGTGCTGACCTCTTCAGATCAATTATGACTTGTTTATCACAATGCTTAACTTAATACTGGAATTTCCTTTTATCTTCTGTAATATCAGACAGTTTAGGGTCAGTAGCTGCAGAAAAGAAGCAAAGATGGGGGTTGCACAGTCAATACCACCCAACCCTGGAGACAAGCAAATCGGAGATAGATTCCTATACAGCTCTATCTATCGTATAATTAACGCTGATGATTCTAGAAAACACGAATCGAGCTTGTTAGCTATTAAAGCTGTTATTTATGAGTTGTCAGAAACGGTGGAGCGGTTCACAAATTTCCTGGTGTTATTTAGTATCTATCTGTCTACGTTCTTTGTTCAAATTTCACCAAGGTCACACTTTTTATTTCATCGTTGTGCACTCAATAAGTACCAGTCAAATATTGGTGCCGATGTATACTGCACCCACAATTTTATGCCTTGAGCCTGTATTAGTAACCGTGTATGAGATGGCAGAATCGGAGGAGCAGTGGAAGAAAATGCCTTGTGGTATTTAGTTTGCATCCCTTTATATCTTGCCTTCAAATCTCAACAGAAGTCAGTTGTGCTACTTATCGATTCGTCGTTTCGGGGTTGATGAAATAAAGTAACAGTTAGAACGCATGGAGCATATTTACGAGGCACCTGGTCCGATGCTCTAACAAGTCTGCTAATATACCACTCTGAATTGAACTTTATTCCTCGACCCCCATAAAGATGACTCCTACGAAATATAAAATCTGAGCACTGGGAACCGGAACAAGTAACGCAAGGCATAATATCCGAAGCTAAAACCTCACTGCCACTCGTTTGTTTATAATACGTTAACCGTTGCAACATTCGCATATTAAGCTTGCGTGTTCGGATTTAGGAGAAAAAGCTTCACAAACGAAGTGCGAGCGTCGGGTAAAATATTTTTTGGTATTTAGTAACAGTTCTTTAAATTCTGAGTTCAAATCTCACTGAAGTCAACTTGTCGGAGTCTATAGAATAGAGTACCATTCAAGTACTAGATCGATATAGTCGACTCTACTCGACAAATTGGTATTATGACTTATTGGTATTATAACTTAGATGTGTCTTAATATACTGTCTCTCAATCTTTTATTAAATAATTGCATATATATACAGGTACAGTAATCACTCGCCATATCGCAATTCACTTATCGCGATTTATTATTTATGCTTGGTATAATGTGAGAGGGATATTTAATGGTATTATGCCAAGCTAGTTTCTTACCTCATAATTTTTATTTATAGTAAAACATAGTTACTGTATAACCTTACATATCAATACATACAAATTAAACCCTTTATTTACTATTTTCATTCCCAGCTCATTTATCTCCCCTACATTGTTTTTATTTTTCCGTATTCCAATATCCATTATCTATTTCAACTTCACCTTTTCCATCTTTATAGTCACAGCAAGTGAATTGTTATATTAACAACTATTTTTTTCTGTTTTTATTTATTTTTCTACCTTATATTTAATAGATACTAACAAATATTAGTTCTTATGCATCTTATTCTCTCTTACGCATCTTATTCTCTCTTCAACCCTTTTTACCTCTCTGACACTTGTATACGTTAACTATCTAGTAGCTCTTTATACACTATCTCCTCTAGATTAACTTCATTCTCATGTATTAATTTTTTAAAAATATACACCTTACTATGTAATATTTTTAACAGTCAGGTCATATCTTAATTCAAATATAGCCATGCCTTTCCATTGGACATTTCTATACAATTTTTGCCCTACGCGACTTATTTGGAGTTAAAATTTCTAATCTTCTTACTCATCTATAGAGGGAGCGTCTCTGAAACCTCTTTTACTTATATTTCCAAATCATCGTTATAGCCTTTAGTTATAGTTAATACCTAACTGGACTCACACCTCTTTTTCTCATAAGGATGAATATGAATCTCCTAGATTCTGTTCTGCTATTTTCTTTCTCAAGTACTTTGTAAAAAATTTGTTTGTACTTCTTGCACTGAAGAATACATTGATATATAATTAATTTAATTTAATTCAATTCAACCATGAACGTGCCTGATTTTTATATCTCTGTACGAAGCGATCGTCTGCACGAATTAAAATTCTCTTATATATTTTAACAGCTTCTCTTCGCCATTTTTAACTAAACTGCTAAGTTTTATGGGATTTCTTTCTATAAATTCACAAAACATATCTTTTCTTTCTTGCCTTTAACCCTCCAACGCGGAGTATAGGCCACTTATAATTGAATTCCATGTCGCATAATTTTTCGCTTCTGTACTTATACTCTGCCATGAATGTCCTCCTTTCTCTAGTTCCTTTTGTGTTGATCTACGCCACGAGTTCTTAGGCCCGCCCCTCTTTCTATATCCATCCGGATTCCACTGTAAAGAACTTTTCGCTACATTTAGTGTGTCCTTTCTAATTGTGCTATCAATCCACTTCCACTTTTTCTTAAATATTTGCTCCCTAATCGAAAATTACAAGTATTATTTTCATATTTGCAAATTTACGCCTGTAAACTACCAGCAAAATATGAAGAATCAATATAAGAAATCTTTTTAGGAAACTTCCAAATTTAAGGACGAATCTAAATCCAACCTTTTTTTCATCTCTCTCTCTATATATAAATACAACAGCCTTCTTTGAGTTTCCGAGTACCAAATCCACTCCCAAGGCTTTGGTCGGTTCGAGGCTATAGTAGAAGACACTTGCCTAATGTGCCACACAGTGGGACTCAGCCCGGAACCATGCGTTTGGTAAGTAAGCTACTTACCACACAGCCGCTCCTGGAGTTCGAACGTGGAGTTCGAACCTTCGACCCCGTAATTAAGAGTCTCGTGCTCTACTGACTGAGCTAGCCGGGCTACGTGTATGTATGTATGTATGTATGTATGTATGTATGTATGTATGCATGTATGCATTAAACTATGGAATAGCAGTTGATAGGATGTAGCACATACAAATCCAAAAATCTAATATTCAGTGACGTCAGAGTGATCGATAATAATGATTTTCTTACATTGGCCCAATGCAAAATCTTTTAGCCAAGTTGTATATACCTTGTATTTGTTTATAGATACGTGACAAATGAAAGGTAAAGTCTAATACATGCAGTAAGACTTATATTCAAGAAATATAGGGGCCGAATGAATACATCACAATACTTAATCTGGTGGTCTGCCATTTCTGTTACACCACCCTAATAAACACAACAGTTACAACATTTACAAGTTGGCTGGAATCGAAACCAAGTTGTTTCTGTTCATCGACTGAAAAATGATACACCTCTACTTCATCAAAAAATTATGTTTGGTTATTGATTGCCACACTAATAGTTGAGTTTTTGCAATGAAATAAAAGTAATTCGTCTCTCTAACCACCGCCCCATATAACAACCATCTATGTGAAAGAAATAAAATAGGAAAGCCGAAGAAAGAATTCAATTCAACCCAACTATTCAACTGAAAAACCTTCGAAATCCACAACTATATAATAATCAAGAGATAAAGTTGATTCTGTGGAAATTTAAAGAAGTTTATATGCCGACTGTAGAAACAAATATAAATGAGCAGTGCCTGCAAGAACCTCAAGATTAGTATTAAAACTTAACGGTAGGTGCAGTTTTATTGATAACCCTCACCTTACTATTGTTACAGACCAGTAAACAAAAGTGGTCTCAGAATGAAATCAATATTCTCATAAATGCATAGTTTTATCTCTTCCAAACTGAAAACATAGCTGCTTCATGTCTGAATTAGATTGCCAAAAGAACAGTCCAACTGTTCAATAAGCGGTCGGAGGGGCAAATACACAATAAACACAAATACATTAAAATCACGTTTAAATTAATTCACAGACATTTTGAGAGACTTCACCACGTTTTTTTCTCCTACTAGAGTTCAACAACAATAACGACAAGAACAACAACAACAACAACAACAACAACAGCAACAGCAACAGCAACAACAACAACAACAACAACAACAACAACAACAACAACAACAACAACAACAACAACAACAACAACAACAACAACAACAACAGCAACAAAAACAAAATCGACAATAGCAACAACAGCATAACCAGCAGCCGCAGTCACTTCTCAACAGCCTTTCACAGTGCATTTATCTATTTTCATCATTTCCTCTGAATGCCACAACCGTCCAATCATCATCATTGTCATCATGTTCTACTGCTACTATCATTACCACTACCAAACAACAACAACAACATGATCATAAGCCACAGCCACTCCTCGCTACTAGCACTATTGATGACCTTCAGTTCCTAGCTGTTCCCCTCAGTCAAGCAACCCCAGTTCTTCACTCTCTCAGAATAATACAAGAAGTCCTTCAGCACAATCGTCACCTAATCTACAGCTACTATCTACCACCGCTACTACTTCAATTAGCGAAGAATCACTCCTTTCTTTCCCCCTCCATTTTCCCCCACCGTCTGCATGTATTCCTCCATGATAGATCTACCAACTGTAAATAAAATTAAAATCTATGAATACACGAAACTTCAAAATATGCCGTTATCCTCAAGGTGAGAGTATATGCATACGCAGTGACTGCAATTTCACACATTCACCTGGGACAAGATGCATAATTCAGACGAACAGAACCAGCCAACGCCAAAACATACATTTTGCACCACCACCACTACCAAGTATTTCATCAAACTTAACAGCTTCTACTCGTGTAACCCTGAATCCGAATATCTGCAACTATTCCCATCGCAATAGATTATATCTGAAGCTGACTGTCCCTTTACTCAACTTCCAGAGAATTGGCACACTATTAAAAGCATGACCTCAAACTACCACCAGATCCACAGTAGAAACATCCCACACAGTGGCAGTGCTGGTTCAGGCTTTCTCCGAAATTCAGATATCCACCGGGTACACTAGTAAAATCAACAACCGCAAACCAGATAACCATAGCCATATACAACAGTGCTGCCATAAGAATTCCAGACACTAACTCCTTCCAAAATAAAATTCTTATTCAGCCATGATGGATCAGCCGAAAGAAATCCTCCAAAATACCTTTCAGCTCTCACACAACAACCACAGCTGTTACCCCGGCCCACAAAGACCCACCATTGTAGTGATTAACCCACAAACCCAACCCAGTAATTATGCTGAATGTACGAGCCCTCTGAGACTTCACAAATCTAAAAAAGTGTATCAGATATCAGAAACCTTGCACACAGAGAAAAGAATATGTGTAGCACTAAGTGAAACGCACCTGGCCCCAGGTATATTGGATACAGAAATACGTATACCAGGTTATGTCCTACACGGGACTGAACGCAGGGTACGGAAACAAGGAGGAAGATCTAGCAACATATTTCCTCCTCTCCTAATCGAGTGTGCAATACGCTAATAATGCAATTGATCGACCTCAGTTTGATCATAGATGTTAACTCTCACATCTCACACATCTAAAATAAGGGAAAGCATTGTCCGAAAATGAATAACTTGGGAGAACAGCCTCTTAGATAATACACAACAGGATTTTCAGACTGGACAAACTTGCTTGTAACAACTTTTACAGCACCAAGCATAGTTCTCAATAATCACTTGAGAGAAATGAACGCTGACTTATATACCTTAATTTTGCTAAAGCCTTTGAGAAAATTGATCATGCAATCATTGACCGAGGGAACGTTGTATCAC
>NC_142931.1:73772552-73780052 GCF_046866305.1 Octopus bimaculoides | reverse complement strand
TGTATGTATACATATAGATGTAAGTATGTACATATATCTATCGATATATGCATATATTTATATATTATTTATATTATTATATGAACGCCGCGCATTTTTTTCCAAGTAAGTTTTATCTATCTATCTATCTATCTATCTATCTATCTATCTATCTATCTATCTATCTGTCTGTCTGTCTGCCTGTCTGTCTGTCTATCTATCTATCTATCTATCTATCTATCTGTCTGTTTGTCTGTCTGCCTGTATGTCTATCTATCTATCTATCTATCTATCTATCTATCTATCTATCTATCTATCTATATATGTATATATATATATATATATATATATATATATATATATATATATATATATATATATATATATATATATATATATATACTGCTGAACAAGTAACGTGAATATTCTCCTTAATCTGGGAATCAGCATCAGTCCCACAGGAGTTCAAAGACGCTTCTAATGTCCAGCTTTATAAGCACACAAGTAACAAATGTGAATGTAACAACCATAGCCGTATCTCCCTTTTGTCTGTTGCTGGGAAATCCTTGGAAGGCTGTGTTCTTGCTTTGTATTTCTCCGTCATGTTGGAAACATCGTTCGAAAGTGTTAAAGAACGAGTAAATTTGGAGTACAGTTCTTGTGGTGGCTTCGTCAACCAACAGCACTTCAAAGCAAAAACTAAGACTTTGGTGCAAACAGTTCGAGATCTGGTCTTCGCAGACGATTGTGTACTTGTAGCACACACTCTTGAGGACATGCAACAGATTCTAAACAACTCGCGTGTATCGAAAGCCTTTGGTCTGACCATCAGCATCAAGAAAACTGAGCTTGTCTATTAGCCCATTCGCGACCATCATTCCGCTGTTGCCCCTACTGTATCTGTCGATAGAAAAGAATTAAAAACTGTTTCCCCCTTCACTTATCTTACTTCCATTGTGTCCAATGATGCGAAGATGGATAAAGAAACAGAGTCTAGAATCAGGAAGGCTAACTCCGTTTTCGGTTAACTTTAACACAGACTATGGAACAGCCACGAAGTATCGTTGCAAGTGAAAGTTAATGTACATAAGTCGGTGCTCTTGACAACATTGCTTTATGGTGCTGAATCTTGGACTTTGTGCCGAAAGCACATCAATCAGCTTGATGCCTTTCATGTACGATGCTTGCGTACTGTCTTTAACATAAAAAAAACTGAGCGACCATAATCATAACAGTGAGGTACTTACAAAATGCAACATATCAGCTATTGAAGCCATCTCATCAAAATACAGCTTAGATGATCAGGTCATATCTCACGTACGAGTGATAACAGAATTCCGAAGCAACTTCTCTTTGGCCAATTCTCTGTTAGAAGGCCACTATTGCGCTTCAAAAACAAACTAAAGACAATTTGAAACGATGCCACAGCATCAGAACGCAGGACCTGGCACCAGTCCTACTTCTCCTCAGTTCAAAGATGTGTGCAAGATCGACTCCAACATCGGGACCAACTTCGTGCAAACATGAAGGCACGCTGGCAAAACACTGCTCTTCTAAATGTACATACATGTACATTTAAATGCACATACACAAATGTCTATACATAAGCATTTCCGTACAGACATGTTCATTGGTACATACGTATTAGTTGCGTTTGGAATGGAGGACTGGTGCATTGGTTCGTATCGTTATATTTCCAACAAAAAGTCCAAACCTATATATATATATATATATATATTCTTTTTACATCAGAAACCTATGGGGCACGTACGTATCAGTTATGTTTGTAATGCAGGAATTTATACAATTAGTTCGTGAGAATTCTAACAGTAATATCCAAACTTCTATAAACCTGTGATGAGTTTAAATATTATTGTTAGAATTCTTTTGGTCATAAGGCTAACCAATCGGGCGGACCTAAAACTAGATAATAAAAAAATACGATGATATTAAAAATATAATATGAGAGCAGTAGACAGCAAAGTCGGTAGAGCGTCAAGCAAAATATTTTCTGGTCGTTACGTTCACATACGTTTAGAGTTCAAATGCTATTCAGGCCTACTTCGCTTTCCATCATTCGGAAATCGATAAAAAATATTATTACCAATCACAGAACAAATGCTGCAAGCCAATATAATCAATGGAATATATTCTTGAAAGCTATGTCCCTGCACGGCCGCAGTCCAATGACTGAAATGAATAAACGACTTAAATAATTAAAAAAAAAAAAGAAAAAAAAAGAAAACGATTAATTTAAATAAGGACGAGAAAAAGCAAAACTCCGAAGCAAAATGAAAAGAATGGCTAAAGAATCAAAGTGGAAGATTCCGTGAAAAAAAGAAAAAAAAAAAAACAGATTTTGGAGAAGGGAATTTTATTTCTCAATGTTTATTCTTATTGTTGTTGTTGTTGGTACTATTATTATTATTATTATTATTATTATTATTATTATTATTATTATTATTATTATTATTATTATTATTATTATTATTATTATTATTATTATTATTATTATTATTATTATTATTATTATTATTATTATTATCATTCTCTTCATAATAATTACATGCTGTTTTATCAGTTTTCACTTTTGTCAATTATTTCCACCTCGAGGGAATTTTCGAAGCAAAATAGATTCTTCAGACTCATAAAATTCCTTCCTTTTTCTTTTTGCTCGCATTTTGTTCGTTTGTTTTTTTTTGTTTTTTTTTTCGTTTTCTCCCCTTTGCTTTTGTTGCTGTTATTTTATTTCTTCTCTGAATAATGCTTCTTTTCATTATTCTCTTTCTTTCTTTCTTTCTTTCTTTCCTATTCTTCTTACTCAAACTTTCATTTCCTTTGTGCTGAGAGAATAAATTTTCTACAATATCAGAATCATTTTATCCCTTACAGATTTTTTCTCTTACTTTTATCACTCTCACTCTCACTATATGTCTGTGCCTCTCCCACTATCTTTATGTCTCTTGCAACGTATTTTTGTCTTTCTTTGTATCTTTCTCGATAACTTTCTTTCTCTCTCACCATGTTACTTTCTCTTTTTCTAGCTCTGACTCTCTATAACGTCTGATGAACTGGAAATATAACAAGAATTAGTTTTGTATCTGTACGCTAGGGCATTTAGCACGGATCAATAAATTATTTTCGAAGCCTGGAAGACAACAAAATATATAAATATATCTATAGTAACTGTAGAGCGCTGGAGTAAATGCTCTACAATTTTTAGTCTCTCGTCGGTAGCGAAGTAGCAGGCCACGCATGAAGTCAGTTATGAAGTATCTGAGACGATGATACAGTTTCAATATTCATTTTATGCCATTTCATATAATTTACAAAGTTTATAATCTCGAGTCTGCTAAAACTTCAAATTTCCATTCTCTTAAAATATAAAGAGTTTATTAAATAGTGAATTTATCATCATTATTGAGTAGCTGTAGACTTATACTGTCGCCTTCATGTATGACAATGTGTCATATTTTGACTATATTTTCATTTTTGCTACTAGTAATAAGGTTGAATAATAAATGGTAGAATCTGTTGAGCACCGAATCAGATACTCAAAGACATTCAGTTATGTACTTGTATGTTCTGATTTCAAATCTCGTTGATTTCAATCTTTCAGAGTGAAAATGCTAATAGCTGGTAATATAGTGGAGACCACTCTTTGTTATTTCCTTTATGCAAAAACAAATCATTAATATAGATGACAAGAATGTGTTCGTATTTGGGAAACAAAATACCATATTAAAACTAGAAGGACCGCATTTTTCACCTACATTTAAGGACCAGCATGCGTCAATTGACGCAAAGGTGCTTTTCAATTTGAAAGGAAAAAAGAAAAGAAAAGGAAAGGAAAAAGAAAAGAAAAGAAGTATAAAATCATTATCAAATGTATAAATCTAATGAATTTTATGGCTTCGCGATGATATTAGTCGCAACATTTACAAAATAAAAAGAAATTTATTGAAATTCTAAACATTCATTGCAATTTTTTAGAGCACATTTTCCACACAGGTTTATTACGGACTTCATACATTTCTTATTTTCAGAAGGAACTTCTACATGTAAGGTACACAAAACAACAACAGACTTTGATTTTTTGCACTGATGCGATGAGTGACAGTTGGCTTCTCTGTGGATTTCAAAATCAGTTTCATAGACTGGTTTCACCTGTTTTACTGCTTCTGCTAATTCCCTTCTGTTCTGAGGAATTGTTCCGACTAAACTGCAGTTTTGTTTTACGAGCTGTAAAGGCTATGCAATTACTGAATCTAAAACGTTGTCTCATGCATTTATAAACATAAGCAGGTGCAAGTTTCAGAAGTTACCAATGAATCAACTGATGTGTATGGTCCTTATAGGTAGTATGTGTTTTTTTTTACAGTTGGTGCAAACAACCTACAATTCATAGTATATATATAGATATCATAAATCTATGAAACGTCAAGCACCATGATGTCAAAATCTACAATAGATTTTGAATTGTGTGCAATTAATATTTCAAAATGCGTCAATTGATGCACTCGGTCCTAGTGTTAAAAACCTTGCAGTATTTTTCCCTACTACTATATATTATAACTTCAAATTCATGTGATAGGATCTGTACTTTTCACCCCGCCGAGGCACGATAAACATATAAACAAGTTGTAAGCCTTCAGTTGATTACTTCCACTCTCAGTTGGAGAAAAACAAAAGAATAATTATTGTGCATTTTGAAGAGAAATCTATACGTATCTGAGTTCAAATTTCATTAGACTCAACCTTACTTTTTATCTTCAATGGATAATAAAAGCACAGGTTATTGTTGTTTAGTTCAGGGCCTGCTAGAACGGGCAGATTTACGGTGATCAAGTCATTCCAGTCGGACTCATTCCATTGTTTCGTGATATAGTATATCTAGAACTAAATTAGGTAATGTTTCTTTCAACCCTGTTTTTGTGACGGTAGAGTATGTTTTGGTAGAAATCTGGTTGCTATTTCAAACTTTCAAACATGTTGAGTGACTGAGTCGATTCTCTTTAGCTGATTCGGATAAGTACCATTAATTTACTTGGGTGAGTTCTATCGAATGTATACACTCGTTTACGAAATTTGTAATGGCTCTTTGATCAATATATATTATTATTTAAGTGAGGATGGACAGAAAACTTAGATTCCATAACAGGATAATTCTAGGTCTCTATATGCTATTCAAAAATAATAACAGTTGAGAAAGAGTTATCTAGTTATGTTGCAATAGTATCGACCGAATAGCATTCTGGCTTTCGATCGATTAAAAACAGTACGACTGAAAATAAAATAAAACAAACTACTATAAAAGAAACAAAGCAAAGAAACTAAGTAAGATAAGTTGGATGTTCATACATCCCATCTCTCATTCTGTTAACATAATCGGCAGACATATTTCATCCAACATTAAGCAAAATGTTATCAACTGAGAACAAAAGAAGAAAATATTCTGCGCATATGAGGCCAATATTTGAAAGTATTTTGCACTGCTAAATATTATATCTATATATAAGGTCAGTACTTGAATGTATTTTGAACCACTAATTGAACCCTTAGCTATTATAACAATACATGAGGTCACTATTTGAATGTATTTTATGCTACTGATTGTTCATCTACATATATGGTCGTTACTTCAATGTATTTTGAAATAATTTTATATCAATATGACGCCCTTATGTTAAAGTCGATACGAAAAACCGCTGTCATTACACAAAATATCCAAAATCGAGGAAAGTCAAAACAAACCACAGTGAATTAGTTTTGGGATATTTACTGTAATTTGTGACTGAAAATCTGTAGCAATTTTAGAAGCAGTTCATAAAAAATATTTTATTATTAATTTTGACAATGTGCCATCCAGTGGCGATTCTTTAAATGTGGCCTTTCTCGAGGCAGTGCTCAGGAAATTGCTATCTAATGTAGTAACATTATAAAGAACGTAAAATCCAACACCAAACATGACGACAACCTCCAAACTGTTTGCAGTGAATAGATCTCACCATGATACAGGATATCTCTTGGCGAACGGATATCATCAATTCTCATAGACAAAAAGACCTCACGAAGAAAAAAACTGCCTCACCTTTTTAGAGCCCGGAAACATTTCAACAACCACAACAACTAACCATCTACAAAGCTCGTGTGAAACCACAACTGTATAGTATTCCCATCTGTGATGGTGCTACTTCTACCCCCCCCCCCCCCACCACGCCCTAGACTGGTTGCAAAAAAGCCACTAAATTGATCAGCATAAAAGCGCAAATCAGCGCACTCACACCCCTGGCATACATCTATCACTAACTTCTTCCCTACAGTGGATCCTGTTGGTGCCATGTGACCTTCACTCACGCAATCAAGTCTTAGTAATCTATTCTCCTCTTGTTACCCATATTGTGAACAACATTTCTCTGCAGTAGCCACTAACCCAGGCCTTCATTCACAGAAAATTGGCCCCGTGGAATGTTCTTTCGACAAGGTAATTACTTCAACTGTCGATTTTCAACTTTTGCGAATGGAAGTTAACAGCGTCGATTTTAACATCATAACGCTAGTGAAAGTTTAAGGCTAAGGTCTCTTCGACAGACGAAACTAGTAAAAATGTTGAATGTATTTTATACTTATAACTTTTATGTCTATTTCATGAAGTCACCAATTGAATGTATTTCCAGTACTGACTGACAGAAACAGACCAAATGTGTTAAACTTACTATTATCGCCGTCACTATTTTAGATAAACTGTGTTGCTATATATATGTGTTGCAAGTAAACATCTTTTAAAAGAAAATATTTTCGTATTAAGTTATTTTTTTGTGAAATTAATTTCCTTTTTTTTTTTTACATATAGCCCATAGTTCGCTCATATAACGAATTGCATAGAGCTATACGATATGATACTTCAGAAGAATGTTTTGGAAAAATAAATTTCGTAAAAATAAACTTAAAGAAGTATTTTTTGCATTAATATATAACAATAATGGAATTTCTACCCTTAGAAACTTTTTGCACTAACCTGAAATTATATCCTAGCAAGACACTAAATTACTGTACATGTAGAGTAATAATGATAATGATTATAAGGTTGAGGATTAAGGTGATGTTTTCTTTATTAACCAAATAAGGGTTCACTAAAATTTTGGGACGATACGAGATAATACAATGTGTTGTAACATAAAAGCGTGTAAATATTAAGTTAATAGAAACAAAGGAACAAAAATGTGAAACAGGAAATAATTTCTCAAAAGGAGCGGGGAAGGTCCCGAGGCTGCTTGTGAAAACTCCACAAGTGGTCCCTCGCTATTTTCTACCTCCAATCTACAAGCGAATGCTTAGAGATGGCCCAACCATCCAGATCGTATTTGCCACTCTCATCCACATTTCAAAACTGAGGGTCGAGAGAGCACTTCTTTTACAATTGAAGCATAAAAAGGTGATAAGGGTTTAGCCAAAGAGGAAGTGTCTGTCTTCATCCCATTCAATCTCACCTACCACACAACACTTTCACCAAAGCCACAG
>NC_142931.1:73745052-73767552 GCF_046866305.1 Octopus bimaculoides | reverse complement strand
TTCTTCAAGCAAGCTCATTTCTCTAATGTAACCTATGTACTGTTTCTACATTTACGTAGGTATACCTCTACCTTTACTCTGGCAAGTATAGTGAAGTCTATACTCAGTTGATGAGCCTATGATAATTGTTTCCAGCAAAAACGCAATGCTTGAAATGTGGGAAAGGTGGTTAATCATTACCATCGACTCCAGTACTTAATTGGTGCATTATTATTATTATTATTTTTTTTTTCTTTCGATTTCAAAAAAATGTCAAACTCAATTGACTTTGGCAGAGTTTAAAAGTTCGAACGCAAAGAGCCGGTAGAAATATTACTATGAATTTTGCTCGACGTTTACATCTATCATATCAATCCAGCACTTTTGACGAGCTAATGGTGATACCGAAACATCTCGAAAGTTATCTCCCGTGGTTGTTCAAGTAAGTAAAATAACATTAGGAAAAGCGCAAACGTGACTATGTGATAACAAGCTTGCTTCCCAAGCGTATGGTTTCAGGTTCAATTCCAATGCACCAATGCATGGCACCTTGGGCAAATATCTTCTGCTATAACCTGGGGCGACCAAAGCCTTTTGAGTGGATTTGGTAGACGGAAACTGAAAGAAACCCGTCGTATATATATATATATATATATATATATATATATATATATATATATATACGTGTGTTTGTCTCGGTGTCTGTGTTTGTCTCCCACCACTGCTTGACTGCCGTTGTTGGTTTGTTTACGCGCCTGTAACTTAGCAGTTCAGCAAAGTGTGTGATAAGTTAAGTACCAGGCTTGAAATAGGTACTTTAGTCGATTCATTGACTAAACATTATTGAAGACGGTGCCCCAGCATGGCTGCAGCCAATGACCGAAACAAATAAAAACACGGAAATAAAATGGATTAATATTGAAGTAATCTTGCCAAGGCAATTGTTTTTAGTTAGTTTTTCAATGCACTTTGCTTCAGATTTGAAATAAGTATCGTTAACAAAAAAAAAAAAACCCCAAAAAAGAAAAAAAAAAGAAAATAATTTATGAATATTTGTTATACAACTCGCCCAGCATAAGTGCAGAAAATCTGTTAACAGTTGAAACAGAACCAAAACTGTAAAGAAATGTATGTATCAAACACACATGGGCAAAATGAAAATGCTTACATATGATGAATATTTTATTTCATATCTGAGAAATTTCTTTAGTTGGTTGTTATAATAAAAGTTCACATAAACAAAAAGTATGGCTAGCTCCATTGATCAATCTGTATTGATTCATTTGCATAAAGATTTATTCAGGCTACCTCTTTTGTTTTGTAAGCTTATATTGTTTAAAGATAAGATCGCGTGATGTTATACATTAAATATATTTGATTATTTTGCTTTATTCACTAATTCAATTTGATGATATAAACTGTACTTTGGCTTCTAAGAAAAAAAGTATGTAGATTTAGCAAAATATTTACTAATACATAAATTTTCGTTGTGGAGGCGCAATGGCCCAGTGGGCTCGCGTTCGGACGATCGCGGTTTCAATTTTCAAACCAGCCGTTGTGTATGTTTATTGAGTGAAAGCACCTAAAAGCTCCACGAGGCTCCGGCAGAGGGTGGATACGACCCCTGTTGTACTCTTTCGCCCCAAATTTCTCTCACTCATTCTTCCTGTTTCTTGAGTAACGCTGCGACGGACTGGCGTCCCGTCCAGCCGGAGAGAACACATACGCCTGAGAAACCGGGAAACCGGGCCTATGAGCCTGGCTAGGCTTTAAAAGGGGGCATAATAATAATAAATTTTCATTATTGTTTCCTTACTTTGAGATACTGAGTTCAAGCACTTTGCATGTTTGCAAACTATGGAAATAGAAAAGGATTTAACACATACCTTTCAAGGGCGATAATCCTCTAACAAAACTTTTACAATGAAACAATTTTCCTAAATATACATAAATATTGTATACACACATATCCCATCATATGTGTGTATAATAAGTATTATATATGTATGAGATACTTGGACATAAAAATTATTATGGAAACTACATTTACAAATACTTGAAAGAAAATTGTAAAAGATACACGATTATTTCATTTAATGAGAACTATGGTTGGATAGGGTTTCTGAATGCAGGACACTTGTAAATAATCTAAAATTAGGATCTCTTTAGCTATAGAATACAACAACGATAGAATGCCTTTTCGTAGATATATTGGTTATACAAAACCATGATTAGGATTGAGACAGATGTATATAATAGAATAACAACTTCGAGGCAAAATTTACTTTTACTTTATACTTAGACTGATAAATTCATCTATCTATCTATCTATCTATCTATCTATCTATCTATCTATCTATCTGTCTGTCTGTCCGTCCGTCCGTCCGGCCGTCCGTCCATCCGTCTGTCTATCCTGTTGTTAGCACTCCGTCGCTTACGACATCGAGGGTTCCAGTTCAACGGGACATCCTGCTCGTGAAATTAACGTGCAAGTGGCTGAGCACTCCACAGACACGTGAACCCTTAACGTAGTTCTCGGGGGATATTCAGCATGACACAGTGTGACAAGGCTGACCCTTTGAATTACAGGCACAACAGGGTTCGCCACCATCCCCTGCCGGAGCCTCGTGGAGCTTTAGGCGTTTTCGCTCAATAAACACTCACAACGCCCGGTCTGGGAATCGAAACCACGATCCTACGACCGTGAGTCCGCTGCCCTAACCACTGGGCGATTGCGCCTCCACTTGTCTGTCTATCTATCTATCTATCTATCTATCTATCTATCTATCTATCTATCTATCTATTAATATGTGTTTAGTAAACGGTAGTTAGAGATTTCTGCATATGCTGTGATATGTAAAAAAAGAAAAAGGAAAATGCACAGTAACGTTAAGAGAATTATTGTAATCGCTTTAGACAGGTTACAGACAAAAACATGTAATAATAAGCTAAACATATTAGACTTCTTTAACTTACACATACGCGGTTTCATCCATTCAGGTGTGGATTTTTTAATGAAAATAGTTATATTGGTTGGAGTATATATAGTTGAAATTTTTGTACTTCCACAGAAAACTCCTGTCCTAGCTTGATTTACGCGTTCGCCACCACAACCACTTTAAGGTTTAGCAGACCTTCTTGTTTGTCTTCACTGTCCTGTTTGTGTTACATATTTTGATCCTCCATGAAATCCCAAATGTTATTTAATTTGATTTGCGGGAGCTACTGTTTTCACGAAAGCGAATATTATTGTTAAATGCTCGAAATACGAGACTAGAGAAACAGCCAACAACTGATGAAGGGTCATTATTTATGTTTGTTTTATTTTCCATTTGTGTCTTTCGTTGTTCGAAAGAATAGTTCATGTTCCATGTATTCGTGCTTCGTACTTTTTTTACTGTACAAGTTTCATGACATCCTGTGCCCACATAGGCATATAAATATATATATATATATATATATATATATATATGTGTGTGTGTGTGTGTGTGTGTGTGTGTATCATCAGTAGATCATATAACTGAGAAAGAATGACGTTTATATAACTTTATGTAAAGGCTCACTGCATGGCACCTTGGGCAAGCGTCTTCTACTATAACCCAGGACCAACCATAGCCTTGTGAGTGGACTTGGTAAATGGAAACTGAAAGAAGCCCGTCGTATGTGTATATATATATATATATATATATATATATACGTATGTATTTATTTATATGTGTGTGCGTCTGTGTTTGTTTGTCTGTATTTATATGTGTGACTGTGTTTGTGGCGCCCGCCATTGCTTGACAACTGATGGTGGTGTATTTATGTCGCCGAAACTTTCTTTTCTGCTTTACTTCCCGTATTTCTCTTAGGTCTTAGTATAGAGACCCATAGATTAAGTACTAGGGTCGATTTCTTCGAATAAAACCTTTTAAGGCTGTACTCCAGCTTGGCCGCAGTCAAATGACTGAAACGGGTACAAAAATAAAAAATAAAAAATAAAAAAGTAATATATATATATATATATATATATATATATATATACACACACAAATTTTGATCTATTACTTGTTTCAGTCATTTGCCAGCAGCCATACTGCAGCACCGCCTTTAGTCTAAGAAATCGACCCGCTAGATTACGGGGACGAAAACACATCAACATCGGTTACCAAAAAATGGTGGGCGACAAACACAGACAAACATATATATATATATATATATTTAAAGAAGATAAAAAAAATAGACAGATAATTGATAAATAATTATTTATTAATTAAAATATTTAACAACATCTCTGATAGCTGTTTCAATTCCAGACCTTTTCGAAATTAACAGAATTAAAAAACCATTTAAAAGTCGAATCTCATCACTGTTACCCAAAGACATACAAATATATATATATATATATATATATATATATATATATATATATATATATATATATATATATATATATATATATATATATATATATTCAATCGGATCCTTCTGCCGAACAGCTAAGTTACGGGATGTAAACACACCAGCATCGGTTTTCAAGCGTGGTGGAAACAAAGATAGACAACAAGACACACACATAAATATATACACATATATACGACAGACTTCTTTCAGTTTCCATCTACCAAATCCTCTCACAAGGCTTTGGTCGGCCCGAGGCTATAGTAGAAGGCACTTGCCCAAGGTGCCACGCAGTGGGACTGAGCCCGGAACCATGTGGTTGCAACGTAAGCTTCTTACCACACACCTACGCCTGCGCGCATATATACAGTTAGTAGTCGTCATCAAACATTTTACATTGAAAATCTTTGCAGATGATTCCAAACTCCAGAAGGCCATAAACAGTATGGGAGACCGAAGATGCTTTCACTCGGTTCTGTTTGCTGTTGCCCAATCGGTGGAAAAGAACAATATACATCTAAATGAAGATAAGTTTAATTTGATCCACTTTGATCCGTTACGTAAACTTTCCCTAGTTAACACATTTCAGAAAAGAAGAAATTGATAGAAAAATTTCAATATATATGTCCTTTGAGCAGTAAGCCGGCTGATTAGTTAGGACAGATATGTATACAGAAAAGGAGAGGGAAAGACAGACAGAAGGAGAGAGAGTGAGATAATAAGAAGCGAGGAAACGAAGATAAAGATACGAGGTGGTATCAAAAAGTTCCCGAAAAGAGGATACTCTGAAACTACCATATTCTCTTCCCTCGGACGACTCCCTAGTGTCATCCAACAACACCAGAAACCTTGGAGTAATTGCTGATAACAGTCCAAGCTGGAGTTCCCACGTAAACAGCCAGGTTGACTTGGCATGCAAGATGTGCTCCTGGATTCTGAGCACTCTCCGGTCTAGAGATACCCACACCATCCTTCTCAATTCCTTCTTTGCCCGACACCACCTTGAATACTGTTGCTCACTGTGGTCTCCCCATAGGAAGCAACTCATTATGAAAATGGAAGCACACCAGTGGTCAATATCAAGAAAGATAGACGGCATGACAGGCATTGGTATTGGGTTCGACTAAAAGAAATCAATCTCTACTCTCTCCAGCATCGCCGGGAGCGCTACATCATTAGTGTGATGTGGAAAATATTCCATCAATATTGCACAAATGATGTTGGCATCAATTTTAAAATCCTCCCAAGACTTAGCCCCCATGCTATCCGCCCACTACAAAAATCGGGTCCATGGTGCCCCATATATGACTAAAAGACATCACCAGGTGGTGCTATTAAGTTAGACATGGCCTGGGCCTGCACTGGCCAAAACCTATCAAAGTTATCAAAGTTATCAAAGTTACAGACGTTTCAGGTTTGCGTAATATATAATAAAAAATGTATCCGTTACGTAAACTTTCCCTAGTTAACACATTTCAGAAAAGAAGAAATTGATAGAAAAATTTCAATATATATGTCCTTTGAGCAGTAAGCCGGCTGATTAGTTAGGACAGATATGTATACAGAAAAGGAGAGGGAAAGACAGACAGAAGGAGAGAGAGTGAGATAATAAGAAGCGAGGAAACGAAGATAAAGATACGAGGTGGTATCAAAAAGTTCCCGAAATAGCTATGTTTAATAAAAAGTAACTTATTGACTTAAGTTGTAACATTATTTCCTTTGAAATAATTATCTTGCGCAGCAATACACCGGTCCTAGCTTTCATACCTATTTTTGAATCCGGCTTGGAAGTTGTTTTCCGCACGCGACTCGAAGAACTGCTGTGATTCGCTCTGGATCTCGACAACGGTGTTAAAACGGCGACTTGGGATCTGTCTTTTCATCTTGAGGAAGAGATGGAAGTCACCAGGTGCTAATTCTCATTGCGCATGCAACCGTGTGCTGCCATCTGAACTCGTCCGAAAGCTTTTTGATACCATCTCGTATGTAAAGTGAGATAGTGGTGAGGGGAAGAATGGATGTACGCATGAATAGTATTGAAACAATATGTGATGATTTTGCTTGCATAGATATCTAACTAAAACTGATAAAGAGTAGGAATTGAGGCTAAGAATTTGGGGAAAGGATGAGATTGAAGCGAACCAGGTACTGAGGTATGGCTGAGAGTTGTAGTAGAGAATGGAATCAGTAAGATATTGCAGGAACATATGTCAAAGTACTTTGGTCTAAATAATAATAACACACGCTCACACACACACGCTCACACACACACGCTCACACACTCACATAGATACATACGTATACGTAGATACAGATGCGTACATACAGGTAGTCACACACGCAAATATATATATATATGTATGCATACATACATACATACATACATACATACATACATACATACATACATACACATATATATACCTGCGTATTAAATGATTGCAAAATATTATTATAACTAATGCAACTCGATGCTAAAAGAAAATAGCCGGTCTGTGAGGCGAAAACTACCATCTTTCCACTGTTTGGATGGTGAGACACAGTGTAAAGAGAGGGATTGCTCAGTGTCTAAAACATCGAGCAAAGAATATAAGCAATGATCGTGTTACACACCACGAAGAAATGATCAAGCTCAATAACAATCTATTAAGCAACAACTACCCCAAGAAACATACTATCCGCTCCAATTATGAAGAGAGGAGAAGATGAAACCAATAAACTGTCCACAACCTGTATACCCTATGTGAAAGGTCCCTCCGAAAAGATACTAAAGATATGCGGACCATATGACATCAGGACAGTATTCAAGAGTAATACAACACTTCGCAAACATCTCCTTCAAATAAAACCACCAATAGAAGAGAAAATGACCAATGACTGCGTGTTCTCCATCCCGTGCAGCTCTGGTAGGTTATACAAAGGCGAAACATGCCGCTCCCTCAAAATGAGGGTACACGAACATCGCAAAGCTGTGACACGAGGAGATATTGATAAATCTTGTATAGCTGATCATGTATGGAAAAATGGAGACCAACTCCCTCTGTGGGATGAAGTTAAAATAATAGACAGAGAATATCACTGGAAAATACGAAAACTTAAAGAAGCAGCACATATGCTAGAACACAACAACCTCCTAAGCAGACCGAGTGCAGATATGAGTAGCATATGGGAACCGGTATTAAAGAAGGATAGGAAAATATTAGATGTATAAGCCCTAAATTTCACTCCATAATTGCATAAGTGGTTAAGAGCGCGGGCTACTAACCCAAGATCCCGAGTTTGATTCCATGATGATATCGAAAAATACCTTAGGAACTTCCCTAAGACACCTGAGGAAGGCTGGAGGGTATATCAGCTGAGGCGTTGTGTTAACAACAAACAAGAGGAGGACGAATATCCGTCAAATGTAAATAATGTACATAATTCCTCATCTCTTAAATATAGAACTGTATTAAATAACCGCATAGTTTTGCAAGGTGTAGAAATGGAAGTGTATATATATAGTGGTATAGATATGGTCTTCAAAGAGCATCTGAGTTACTAGAGGAACCCACATCATGGCGAGTGACACTAGGAAAAGCAGCTGCGTCAAACTCATTAGAGACTGTACTGAACAGAAACCCAAACACCGAAAAGCGGTGCTCCAGCATGGTCTTAGTCACTGGCTGAAACCATTAAAAGATAAAGATAAAACATAAAGATAAACATATATATATATACACACATATGTATATACATATATATGTATGTATGTATATATATATATATATATATATATATATATATATATATATATATATGTATATATAAACACATACACATACACGTAAGCACAAACAAACACATAGGAATGTATTCACATATATATGCTTGTATGTACATCTGTATGTGTGTGTATTTATGTGTACATGTATGCAAACACATATACATACACACGGGTATGTACATATGTATATGCACAGACACACACGCACATATCTATATAATTATTTGTAACATTTTAAGTAGTCATTGCATTATCGTGTACAAGATAAAAAAAATTAAAACTTTGAATACCTAAAAGTAATCTTTGAAAACACAAAATGAAAGTAAATAAAACTTATAAAAATACAAACAGCAGAGGATATGTAAAAAATTGATAGCCTGAGATAACCTAAGTTAAACACGATAAAGAAAATAATAATAAAAATTTCTATGGAAGACAAGACTGTAAAAAAAATTGATATTGAAGTTATATAAAAGTAATGGTGATTATTTTATACACCTTTTGTCAAAAATTTACTTTTCAGTAATGTAAACACGCAGATTTGTAGTGATAATCTGTGGGTATACGTATATAATATATATTTATGTATGTACATGCAGACATACTTATATGTATATATATATATATATATATATACACACACATGTATAAGTACCTAATAACAAGATCAATAATAATAATGATAATAATAATAAATAGAATAATAGCATGGAAAATAATGTCAATATAAAAGTAAAGTTAATAAGAATTACTTTTATATTTTACATATGCGTGGTTGCAACCACGAACACGTGTGTGTGTGTGCGCGCGCGCACACATAGACACATGCCTGTGGTGGTGAAATTCAATGTTTAAAAATGTTTTGAAATCTTAACAGAATCTAAAACAAAACAAAAAAATATACTAATATAAATTCTTCTAAATCTCATCTATAAATTGTTCCCATATCTGTGAAAGGAAAATGCTTATTCTGTCAAAACAACAACTTTAGCCATGCTACTTAAGATATAATGGTTGTTTTATTGTTGTTGGTAATGTAGTCTATAATGAGACGCATTCCATTTCATCCATCTTGTTCTTTATTCAAGCATTGTATATCTTGGACTCTATTTCACAATGTCCTTCGTTTTTTAAGGCAGTAAACTTTGATATATGGGACATTGAAATGCTTTGTGTAGCAGTTGAAGCAACTACTTAGGGAATCGTTTTTTGGCTGTTTGAATGCATCCCGCAATAGCTCAGAAGCGTTCTGGCATTTCTTAGATGATCGAGATGAGCACACTGTTATGATAAAGTTCAGTTGTTTAAATCGACTACAGTGTATGTCTAGTATTTATCGACTCCATTTCGAAAGCAACGATAATTGCTGTTTCAAAATACTTTCTCCTTGTACATCAGAGAGTAAGTGCTAACGATTTGGTTAATTTCCGAATAACTGTTACACGAATATGGATGTGTACACGCATGCATATATAAAAAAAAAACAACATCTATCATCTACGCTTTCATACATAATCATTCGTAGCCTAATGCCGTTTGTGAAAGGGGTGCAGTCAATTATATCAAATCCAGTACTTGTCTGGAACTTTATTTTCTCGATCTTCCGAAGATGAATAGCAAAAAGTTCTTCGGTGGGATTTCAACTCGAGTTAGTGTTCGTTTACTGCTTCTTTCAAAATTCCCTTTTACAATGAAGATTTATTTTATTTTTCGAAAATATATAATTACGACCAGAATTTGAATTTTGATAGCCTTAATTTAATTGAATTTTAAAGACAATTTGAATACTTCTAAATTTCTTTACAATTCGTTGTTTGTACTGAATATTGTTAATTCAATACATCTTAAAACAAAAGTCTCCAAGGCCTCTTGATTTATACAAAATTATATATTTGATTTTAAGTTACATTTTACCAAATTTCTAACTAATGATTGAAAAGAAAAAGAAGAATGTTATACCAGTAAGTGTTTCTTCTATCTGCCTGTTTTATCGTTATTTTAGTGACCTTTGCTCCTGGAACTGCCTTGACTCATACAATATCCACATAAGCACTCTTGACTGACTCGTCTCACTTTTCGTCACCGAAAAAAGAATCAACTACGTTACCGCCATCCTCCATAGTTTCGTACCTCTGGAGCTTATATTATTAACAGAAACAGAAGAGTATTGTTAAATGACTTCCAATTTAAATGAATTAAATTTAGATACAATGTAAAAGCCTTGCAATTTTAATTTCGTCCCACAACTATTTAAGTTTGCATTTGACTGTAGTAGAATTCGATTTTCATTCATGCTGTTTACAGTCTTGGGAATAATTTACGAGTCATCTGTAGGAGCAAATTTAATGGAATATAGGAGGGTTCATAAACAAGGTCAATAACTGTAATAGCCGTAAGATTGTTAGAGCTAATATTTTAGGGCCTTAAACAAGAAAATATTCAAAGTTGTATTCTCGCGTTGGTTGTAGGCAAGTAAATTTTGGTCGTGCTATCAGTCTTAAAATGTGTGTTACTTGTGTCAGTGGAGAATAAAAGTTCATAAATAGTAATACCTTACAAAGATAATTGATGTTGATGTACAATACAGGCTCAATTCTAACTGACTAATGTAAAACTATTTCATCTGGCTGCATTTTTCTCAGACATTATTGCAGAAACGTCAATGGACTATATTCCCCCCATCTTAAAAATTTACATGGACTTATGCCAATGTACCTAATCAATAGTCATGTCTAGAGCAGAATCAATTACGACTGTGTCTAAAGTAAAGTCATTTCACCTGAGTGTATTCTCAGACATCACTAATTTGAACTCTGATATAGTTTTCATGTTTCTCCCGCAGGGAATCCATGCACAGCAGTAATTCATTCATTCAAGATTGTTTGAGGTATATAAAAAGCAACAACAAAAAACAAATAAAGAATACCACCATTTTCATCTATTTTTCTATTTATTCCCATTGAATTGCTTTCTTCGAACACAATGTTGTTTTTCCTTTACAGCTTGGCAAGTGTTGTGATCTGAAAATTGGTTCTGTGATTACAGAAGCTGTTGTGTTTTAGAAGAGACATACCTGCCAATAATTTAACACACTTATTTATATTATTTAATTATTTATTCTTTTGAAATCTTTTGGCTACACTCCTGCAAGTATTACTGCTAGCTCTGCTGTTTTCTGTGAAAATACTTGTCTCTAGCAGCAATTCCTATCAAGAAGGAACCTTGAAATGAATTTAATCAAATATTAGAGGCAAAGGGAGAAATTGGAAACAGCGAGTTATCTAAAAAAAACAAAAAATACACACTACGACCAACGACGTTATTTCAATATCGCCAAGCTGTGGACGTTGGCTGATTTTTTCCCTTGTTGTCCGCAGTCCAAAATTGAAATTAACCCCAATGGTTAAAAAGAGGTTAAATTTCATATATACCCGTCATATATAATGTAATCCTGAATATTTACTTAGTGATTCTATCATAACTTCTTTGATAAATGCACTGAATCTTAAGATTCATTGAAGAGGTCTAATGCCTCAAGAGCATGTGGGGAGTTGTATATCACACTTAATAAGAGGATTTAAATAATCTTAGCCATTCAGCTTATGTTTTTAAAGAATTGCACTATTATTTCTAGTTATATTCGTGAAGTTTCTTACGTTAGATATATTAACATCAGATATGATAACACTTAGCCTGACTATTTTAAACTTCTTTGAAGCTCTCTCTAATCTTACAGAATGGAGAAGAGTGAATAAAGAAAATTCTCACCATTTCAATGAAATTGATTGGAAATGTAAGAGGAGGAGATAAGCTAAGAGCAAGATTCTATCCCAATATTGCAAACTCGAAGGACTAGAAAGAACATCCTACTCGCAACACCACTTCTTGAATCTGAATTTTTGCCAAGTCTTTCAGATTATCTCGGTTTGACATAGTCGCTTTAACAAGTAGAACAGAACCGAAATAATCTCTGTTCCTACTATCGTACCAAAAGAAAAGGTTACACTTTATAATTCAAAATGTCCGCAAGAAAAGGTTGCATGATCATCGTTTAGTTTGAAAGCCTTTCATCATGTGTGGACTTGCCTGGAACTAAACAACTGCGATTGACGTTTTTGTTGTCTTGAGGAAACAAAAGCCCCAATTTTTAGAGATGCCTTTACAAGGAATCGATATTGGTTTAACAATTTTGTTCATTGGGAAATGTGCATTATACTCTACTGCAATCGTCATCAACATTTTTAGAGTTAAACATTTAAAAGTTTCTATAGCAAATTGCTTAGTACATTTTTTTATTCCATACAATCTTATCACCGTAAACTGTATGAAAACACATCTTTTTGAGAATGCCAAGAGTCCATGTCGGTCAGCATCTTAAAGATATTCAGTCGATTACATCGCTCCCTGTAATTTTATTATTACGCCTAGTACGCAGTTAAGCTCTCTCTCTAGGAGATGCACAGCTTGGTTACGGCAGTAGAAAGGACACTCTTCTCAGGTGTATCAACGTAAGAACATGCGTACATAAATTCACACAGACATTACGCACGCAGACATGTTCGCATGTGCACACACACACACACACACACAAAGATGTATACACACACGCATGTATATACACACGCATGTATACACACACACATACACATACACACGCGTGCGCGCGTATGTACACACACTCACACTCTGAAGAGAAGGCAGGACGATCATGGCTTGAACTTGAAAACTTCTGATCAATGGCAAGATTTATTAAGTCTACGGGATTTTCGCGTACCTGTTTCATTCACAAGGCATTGAGACTACATGTATGTATGTGTATACACACACACACACACACACACACATACATACATATATATATACATATATATATTCATATATACCTTACTCTTTCATTCTCTCCCTCTCTTTGTATATATAAATATGTGTGTGTGTAAAGGTGCATGGCCAGTGGTTATAGTGTCGAGCTTATAATCGTTAGGTTGTAAGTTCGACTCACGGACCGGGCTGTGTATTGTATCCTTGAGCAAGTGACTTCACTTCACGTTTCTCGTATGTGTGTATACATTTTTCTTTTTAGGCTATGTATAGGGGGGTTTTGTCTGTCTTGAGATCAACAGTAATATAAAAAGTCAACATAGATTAAGTAAGTTATGATAAATAGATTTGGGCGAAAATTTTGAAGTGTTTCATGCATAATTTATATGCATTTATTTGTGAACCATAAATATAAGGAAATCCAAGTTTATATCTAAAAAAATATCATAAACTGAGTATGACACATCTGTCTACTCCTTTACATACACGCCTGACTGAAGCTTAAACAATAAAATTTCAATATCAAAGAAGCACACATCCTTTTACTATAACTTTCTATCACCTCACGCTCTACAAACACATACTTTCCTCATATGCCCTAATATTTCTCCGTTCTTTCACAATTATTTCCCAAGTCAATATACACCAACTTAATTAGAATTATTATATACATTACTCAACTTGAAAAAAAAGAAAAAAAAAACAACTGTCAAAGTTTAGAGAAGCCAGAATGAACCAATACAAGAGAAGTCGAAACCTCGAAGACGCCCTAAATGTTTTTATTGTAAAATTTAAGATCTAACTACCAGTCTGTTTGTCTGTTTGCTTGTTTGTCAATCTGACTGTCTAGCTATTTATATAAGTTTGCTTTTATGAGGATAGATATGTGTTCGTGTATTTATATTACATTGATTTATAAAACAACAGTCCCTTTATATCTCGGAACTTAGCAGTACAACAAAAGTGTTCGTTAAAGGAAGTACCAGACTGAAATAAGTACTGAAGATGGAATCATCGACTTTAGCCATTGAAAACGGTGCATCAGCCTGGCGAAAGTCCGTTGGCTGAAACCAATAAAAGAATAAAGAATACATAGGCAGAATAAATTTCATTTTGGGATGTGAAATGTCTGGCCTAGTTTCATCTCTGCACAAAGGAATCTGTCCATAAGATAACAAAAGTAACCAATGCAGAACCAACGAAAATTGATGTCTATCGATTGGTTCGTTTTAAATCTTAGATTTTAGTGATGAATAGACAAAAGAAATGCTTGCTTTAGCAATGAATGCGAACAGAAAGTTTGTAACAATATGTATGTATGTATATATGTATGTGTATGTATATATATATGTATTTATGCTTGTATGTATATATATATATATATATATATGTATATATATATATATATATGTATACATATATATTTATATAAATATATATTTATATGTATGTATATGTATATATAAAATGTAAGTACGTATATATATAAAAATTGTGCGATAAGTAGCTTATTTGGTTTCATAGTTAATGATTTAGCAATGAAACTCTTCTGAACTGGACTATTGGTCGGAATCTTTCTTCATATTGAAAGATTTAAAACTCACGCATTAATTGAGATTGAGATCATATAAACGCATGAAGCATAACCTTATAAATTTCTAATAAATATAATAGAATTGCTTTTGTTGTTCATAGAATTTCATTACAGCGAATATCTTGCCGTATGTTGTATGTCCACTAATAAATGTCTTGTCATTTCATTTTAACAAAGGAATATATACATACATACATATGTATGCATGTATGTATGTATATATATATATATATATATATATATATATATATATATATATATATATATATATATATATATATATATATATATATATATATATATATATATATATATATATATATATATATATATATATATATATATATATATATATATATATATATATATATATATGTATGTATGTATATATACATTCACATTACACACAAGCATACAGACAGATAGACACACACACATATACGTCTGTATGTATAGATACACAAGTATGTATATACATGTGTGTGTGTGTATGTATATATATATATATATATTATATATATATATATATATATATATATATATAAATAAATGTACATACATACATATATATAGATGTGCATGTATATCCCTATATCTATATCTATTCATCTCTCTATCTATGCATACATACATATGTGTATATTATATATATATATATATATATATCATATATATATATATATATATATATATATATATATATATATATATATATATATATATATATATATATGCATATCTATCTATACACACACATACACACATATATTTATATGTGTATAGATGAACACATACATGCACACATATGTATATACACACATGAATGTGATATATATATATATATATATATATATATATATATATATATATAGGTATTGTATATATATATATGTATATATATGTATATATTGTGGAATGTAGCGGTTGTACAAGCCTCGTTTACAGTAGCAGAGATAAGAGAATGCTGTAAACGAAATCGTTTGATCATTTGTGATATTCCTCTTCACGCTCTGATTTCAAAACTTACCGGAAACATTTATCTTTTAACTTTTTCATAGCGTGACCCGACAGTGGACAACTGTATGGACATAAATTAGTGTAAGAATTGGTTCAACTGACTTCATATTTTCCCTACAACCAAAATATTCCGACAAGGAGCACAGTCTTTTTTTCGGCAGCTGCGTTTCTAGGTTTACATTAACCAATGTGACCCGCTCTTCTCAATACAGTCGCATGTAATTTAAAGGCGATTTAGCTGCTACCTTTAACAGTGATATGTGACTATTTACAGGCTTTATTAGGACTGAAATAGAACCGCATCCTCTCATGTGTCCTTTCTAGACGTCGTTTTTGTTCCCAAGAGAAGGAAGTAGATGGTAAAAATTAGCTGAGCGTTAAACTCAGGGTCTTGTGTTGGTTATTTTTGAGGGAGATATGGCCGCCGTATCTTGCAGAGCAGAACAGACGTTCTTCAGTTCAGCCGAGAGACCTCTGTAATTATAAAATATCTACAATTTGAATTATGCCAATTATGTGATCTTCTGCTTCAGCCAAAATATGATAACAGCCAGCAGGCTTTCAAGTTGTCTTATATGATAGAGACATTTTAACGCAATTTTCGTTTATCGCCATATCGTCACACTTGTTTTGGAAGTAATATTTTTTTTGTCTGTTCATGTTTGACTGTTTTCTATCTACTTCTTAGACCAATTGTATCTGTGCTCCAATGGGTTTTACATATGTCTGCTGTTGATTTCATTTTCATTATTACTGTTATCTTTACTGCTTTGCTGACGGAGTCACCACAGTCGCCGTTGCCACTGTTGTTGCTGGCATATCACCCTTGTCTACATTATATTTATCGTTTGTTTTTTTTTTTACTGTTACTCTTATCTATAATATTTTTTTTTGTACTACGGACTCCATATGTAACGCTCTGACTATTGAATGAATAAAATCGAAAGCGTAATCTATCTTAGACTACTAAATTTTATATTACATGTAAGACACTTGACTGATAAATAGATACTGTAAGTGAAGTATGATATGTGTTTGTGTGCATGTGTGTGTGCGTGTATGCATATATATGTAAATATACATACAAACATATCTGTGTGTGTGCTGATCTATTCTAAGGATACATAACTATGAGATGCAGTTAATGTACTTTGTTCACGTGGGTTATGAGTTCAAATTTAGTTATATGCACATTTACAATGTAAAAACATGGGTGTAGTACAGCGTTTTAAGAACTGTTAGAGCATGACCTACATCATCTTGGTGTAGAAGTATATTACAAACGGATTACGCCTTTTGTATCAATCTATTTTTGAGTTTAATGTAGCGATAAAAATTACAGACAATTCTTCTGGTAGACAAGATGAGTAATATATAACAAACAATATTGTTTTCTAAAATGTTCTCGCCTAAGACTGCTTTCGTAATACTACGTATAGGGAACATATGATATTTCCAGAGTCAATCACTTCAAGAAAAATACAGTTTGAAATAAAATCATGTTTTTCATAATGCACAAAATAACCGCGGTGAAATATTCATCGGTTTCTACTAGTTATTTATTGTCCTCTTTCTAGCTTTAATCACTGCACTGTGGTCATATCGGGACACAGCATTTGCAGTAATTTAAACATTTTTCTAGGATGTGGCTGATTCTATCAAACCCATTTGAGAAGAATACAAGATGAAATCAGTGTCAGGGCATGTGTGATTTGAGTCAAATACAACCAAGCAGAGACGTGATGGAGCAAAACCTATATAAGTATGTATATGAAAATGAAAACAAAATCTTCTCTCTCTCTCTCTCTCTCTCTCTCTCTCTCTCTCTCTCTCTCTCTCTCTCTCTCTCTCTCACTCCTTCTCTTAGATCGTCCAGTGTTGTCAGTACAACGGGCAACAAATCTTCTCCAAATATTCTGATTATTCACTTTTTTCTTATTTCCACTTGGGACGAGACCAATCACTATCAAGTCGTCCCGGAGCGTTATACGTCACGTCTCTCATCGTCTTCCACAAATATATATGAACTAAAACACAAATACAAGTTTCAGCAAACGATAATTTATACACACACACATTTGCATGCCTATGTATATACATACAGATATATATATATATATATATATATATATATATATATATATATATATATATATATATATATATATATATATATATATATATTATTATTATTATTATTATTATTATTATTATTATTATTATTATTATTATTATTATTATTATTATTATTATTATTATTATTATATGTATTTATTTTCTCTAAGTTAATAATTAACTCCGACAAAATAAATTGGTTAATAGATACCAGGGTAGCAAAGATCACAAAATGACTGTGGTGTAACTCCTGTTTATGAGGTAGAAACTCCTTGTTATTTTGGGTACTTGAGTAGATATACAAATTTAATAAATGGAGTAAAACGTAAACAACGAGAAAACAACGAGAAAAAATGGAAAATAGGCCAAGTAAACATAGAGGAAGGACCCTTCATCAGTTGTCGGCTGTCTATTTACTCCTCATTTTGAGCATTCAATAACAATATGAGTCTTCAAAGACAGTTGCTCCCTTAAATTCTAAAATAAAATTTAGGATTTATGGAGGGTGAAAGTTGCGGATATAAACATGACAGTGGAATCATACAAGGAAACCGAACGAAAACAAACATGGTGGGTCATTAGACCAGAGCGAGAGGAAAATAGTGAATACTGTGAGAAACATTTTTTTTTGTAAAGAGAAATGCTAGAAGAAAGAGAGAGAGAGAGAAAACACACACACACACATATATATACATATAATGTTTAGCGGAAGTAGCACAGTGACTCAAGATCTGAGTTTCGTGCGTCACTCTGACCTTGAGTCAATCTGTTGCTTCCGCTAAAAATCAATAAAAATATACACATACTCGTATTTTGAGTCTTATTTTTCTGGTCTGCACCACGATATCTTTTGTTCTTTTTCTTGTTTCTGTTATTTGACTGCAGCAATGATGGAACGCCGCCTTAAAGGTTTTTAGTCGAAGAAATCAACCCCAGTACTTATTCTATCGGTCTGCCTTGCCGAATCACTAAGTTACAGGATTGTAAACATACCACCGTGTAAGCGATGGTGGTGGGGGTACAAACACAGACACAGAGACAAACACACACATAAATACATACATATATATATATTCAAATTTTTTTTCTCCGTGTTTTTCTCTTTGTTCTTCTTATTCTTTCTGTTGAAGAGCGTAGCTCGAAACGTTAAAGACTTTCTCTATTCCCGAGCGTTAAACTAATACATCCTTTTGTTGTTTACACCACCTGTCCTCGTCTGTTGTTGTTTCTTTTCGTAAATTCTCCCATATATATATGTACATATAGTCGTGAACTAAACTTGACAAAGGGTGTGAATAACTATTCACACCCTTACTCAAGTTAAGTTGACGACTATAATTTTCTTTTACAGTACAACGTTGCAAACAGCTGTTTTTATTACGCTATATATATATATATATATATATATATATATATATTAGCTCATGTATGGAGCCCAAGGCTACATTAGAAAACACTTGCCGAACGTGCCACACAGTCGGGATTGAACTCGGAAACATGTGGTTGGGAAGTAATATTGTTACCACACAGCCACACCTGCGCCTGTATATATATATATATATATATATAGAGAGAGAGAGAGAGAGAGAGAGGGAGAGAGAGAGAGAGAGAGAGAGAGAGAGAGAGAGAGAGAGAAATAAATAAATAGACACACACACACACACACACACACATATATCTATAAATATTATATTAAAGTGGTAGTTAGGATAAATCTTGGGTGTTTCCTCTTGAAGTATATCTGTTTATTCCATTACTACAATCCATCTACAATCTATATGTATCCACGGTTGCTGGCGCATGTTAGTGAAAATACATACTAAAATTGAGAATTACGGAAATATTAATTGCCAAGATATTGTATGACAAAGTAGCAAAGTGGGCATATTTTAGTATTATTTATTCTCCACTACACGTATTTCATTTTACTAATAAGAATTACAACGATTTACATTTATATATACATGTAAGGAATTTCCTATTTGAAATTCGTCAGACAGGGAAAAAAATTTTTTATACAACTTTTTATAATAAAAGTCCTTTATATATATATATATATAAAACTTTCTATGTCTGACGAATTTCTTTTCTACTCTAGGCACAAGGCCCGAAATATTTTGGGAGTAGGCCAGTCGATTAGCTCGACCCCATTAAGCTACTGGTACTTAATTTATTGACCCCAAAAAGCAAAGTCGACCTCGGCGGAATTTGAACTCAGAACATAAAGACAGACGAAATACCTGCAGGTATTGGTAGTGCAAATCAGAGGTGCAATCTGTGTGGGTATTTTTTCAAAACATTGTCTGGTTTAAAAAGCCACATCAGACGCCATGAAAGGGCTAAGGTGTAGGTGCAGGAGGTGGTCAAACTCTGTGTAAGGAGTAGACAACCACCATATATATACACACACAATATAAGCACAGAAATATACTAGGTACAAAATATTAAGTATGAATTAAACCAGATATGTTATAATAAAAGAACTATTGCAAATAACTAAAACCAGAATGTTATAAGATAAAATTAATTTAACAGAAATTGAAATAAATTACTCATAAAGCAAACATAATTCGAAAATACATGGAATTATATCATACTTAATTTCTCCTACCCTGAGAGAGCTAATCGTAATTTGGTTTCTATTTCTTTTTTAACTATCATCACTATGAAATTTTTTTAGATTTTTCATTGTTTAACCTGTGTTTATTTCCTATAATAAAATTGTTAAAATTTGGAGAAAATTTATGCCTAGCTCTTAATAACTTTCGTGCTTACCATGTATGAAGAAGGTAATTCTTCCTATTTCCGGTGGACACTTTAGCAGAATTTAAAGTAGGCCATTTTCAGTAGTAAATTATTACCTTTGGATTTTAGACTGAATATATTTTCAGCGAAGGAGTTTCACTTCGTAAGGTAAAATTTTTCATTAGTGAGCGACTGACGGGGTCATTAAAATCTTTAAGATGCGCCGGAGCCTATTTAATATATGCACAAATCAAAGCAGCTAGATTGCAGAATTGTAAGTACTTCAGAAAAAATGCTTAACGGCATTTCATCCATCTTCAGCGGCATTTCGTTCAAATTCCGTTGAGGTCGACTTCGTCTGTCATCCTTTCAGGGTCGGTGAGATAAGTGTCAGTTGAGCACGGGGGCCGATAAAATCGACTTATCCCCACCCACGAAATTTTGAAACCGGTATATATATATATGAAATTATGAGTTCGTACTGAACATTTATATATTACATTATTACGCTCTTGCTTTTGACAGGTTTGTCATCAGCAACTTGTTTAATAATAAACAATCCAATAACGACTTATTCTTATTGGATTAATTATCATTAGAGTACTGTTTACTTTCCAGACTTGTGTATGTTTGGTGCCATTCAGGAAATTATTATTTGGTTTTTCACTATGACAGACGTTGTTAATATTATTATAATCTGAGACTGAATGGTTATTTCATTATTCAACGTTTCCATTAATAAAAACGTATTCATATTTGGTTTAGTAGCTTAGCCAAAATTCTCGTATATGAAAATTCTGAGTTTGATACAGAACTAGCAAAACATTACTTATATTATTTTTTAGTTTACGATGAACAGATGCCGATATTTTATCAACAACGATGGAATAGTAGAGTAGAATTATTAGTTGAAATGGTGGTAAGAATTTTAAAGAAATGTTTCGGCACGCGTGTCTTTTCCTGTACGGAGAATGGAAGATTATACCATGCGATATTTCTACTCCTATATTTCCTATAATCATGTATTACTAGAATATGATTTGTAGAAGTAACATAAGTGTAATCATCGGTTCTGCACCGAAGGGTGTTTAGTTATCTTGCTACCAACTCGACTAGATTCGGTGAAGTAATTGAATCTTCTGGAATTAACAACAGAGTGTCTGTCATGTCTACTATCATTAATCTTGTTATTAGTATTATTGTTATGAGCAGCTGGAAATGTTCTTACTTTATGTTTATACTTAGTATTATTTGTAATATTGAAGGCGGCGAGCTGGCAGGATCGTTAGCACGCCGGGCGAAATGCTTAGCGGTATTTCGTCTGTCTCACGTTCTGAGGTCGACGTTCTGAGGCTACCGAGGTCAACTTTGCCTTTCACCCTTTCGGGTTCGATAAATTAGGTACCAGTGAAGCATTGGGGTCCATGTTATCGACTAGTCCCCTTCCCCCAAATTTCAGGCCTTGTCTCTATTGTAGAAAGGATAATTTGTAATATTGATGTTACTAATCAATGAACTCTCTCGATCATTATTACGTTTTTTCTTAATTATTTACTAGCGTGCTTCCTTATTCTGTTACAATAGTATTCACATTTTTACTGAGTAAGCTATTACAATTGGAGGTTTTGAATTACAGAAATTATTTCTTGTTATCGAGGAATTTCTGTGCCTAAAGAGACATTTATTTAAGTGGGTGATTCAGTTTTGGTGTTCTCATACCCACTTTTTATCAAGGCTTTTTTTTTTTTTTTTAACAAAGGAAGCATTATCATAATTCTACTATTAGTAAATAGATTCAAGGCTCAGTTTGCGATATTTCTGATTAGTTTTATTAATTACTAGCTTAAAAGCCCAACGATAGAGCGGTTTTTAAGCTAGCTCATGGGGAGCGCTCTTCATTAGGCGTTGAGCCCAACAATGATGCTTCTTGCATTGAATGCATATAAAATTTTATTTAACTTGAACAATTTTTTTAAGCAATAAACAATTTTCATCAAAAGCAATGGTATAATTTGGGACTTATTGCAAAGCTGCATGATAAACATCAGTACCACCGCCATCGCCACCACATCTACCAAACACA
>NC_142931.1:73737552-73740052 GCF_046866305.1 Octopus bimaculoides | reverse complement strand
GTACCCTTAACATATCATTGGACAGCATCAGAACGCCACAAGTATGTTAAAGCTGAATTTTTGTGTTAAAGGTACAGTCGATCAAATATATTGTCAACGGGGTATGTTTATTCATAGGGTAAAGATGTCTACAAATCAAATACATGTATCCAAAGAATTTGACGGTAGAGTGTATTGCTTTATATTTCAAAGTTTTCTCACAACGTGCAAGATGCTACAACTGGAGAACGATAAATTCGTGGTAAAATTCACCACAAATACACACGCCCATACACACATATGTATGGATATACTCATGTATATGCACGTACACATGCACATACATTCACACACATATGCATTTGTAAACATGTTCTGGTACGTGCGAATGTGTGCGCGCAAGTTTTCACTTTTTCTTGTAATAATATTATGAAATCACGACTGTGTTCCGGGTTTAAATTTTTCTTTAAAGTTGTCGATAGTTTTGTACAGGTCACTTAGAGTTCATTTTGGACAATAAACTTAATACATTCATGATAATCTTTAACGTGTCTAGACTTTCACAGAGTCCTCATCAGAAATTAAATCAGTATTTGTGTGTGTAACAGCATCATTTTACAATAGATATATGAGATTTATATAGAATTTATCAACTGAATATGATTCAATGGAATTTGAAATTTAATTGTTTGATATTTACATTATTAGACATATATCTATTTGTTTTTGACATGTGTGTGTTGTCATCGTATTAATTTTAGCATTTTGCTGCGATATGGAGAATGCTTCCATTATTAATAATCTATACCTCCTGGAAATTTTATATTGAATAGACGTGTTATCAAAGCTCGAAGTGTCTAATTTGGTATTGCGTTGTAAATCATATTGTGATGTAAGACTTAGGGTGTAAGTCGCAAGTAGTAACTACAATACTTATGTTATAAGCGTTGTTGTTGTTCTTTGTTACGAGCGAGTGTTGTACATCCGTGGCTAATGTTAAAATACGAGTCATGAAGCCTTGCAGCTTAAAATTTATAAATCCTGCAACGCATTTAAAATGGTGTCTCTGATTTAGAAGGCTATGGTTTGTCGTGGATACAGAAGCTTTTGGTTTAAATGTTTTTGTAGTATATTATTAGAATTAGTATGTGGCCTATTACTAAGTATTTTTTGTTTCCGCTAATAAAAGTATTAACGCGGATTCGTCTGTTTTATAGTTAATAGGCATTTGAATCATATAGTAAGTTGTGTGAATTTCATGCGAAAGTTGTGTGTATTTTTGATATGTGTAATATCTGATATGATTGTCGCGTCGTATTTCTGTATATATTCCACTTTGGCTTGGTCTATTTGTCTGTCAGAATAATCGTTGTTAATTAGTGCTTGTATTGTTCTATGGATGGTCATAAAAGATTTAGAAGTTTATTGCTCTAAAAGAATTTTAAGAGACTCATGCGTAATGGTGAAAGAAAAATTCTAACAAAAAGTTGAAATTAGATACATAGTCGTTCGTGTTTACAATAAAAATCAAGTAGCCGTACACACACATACATGCACACATACGTACATACATACATACATACATACATACATGCATACATGTTGTTAGCACTCCGTCGCTTACGACGTCGAGGGTTCCAGTTGATCCGATCAGCGGAGCAGCCCGCTCGTGAAGTTAACGTGCAAGTGGCTGAGCACTCCACAGACACGTGTACCCTTAACGTAGTTCTCGGGGATATTCAGCATGACACAGTGTGACAAGGCTGAACTCTTTGAATTACAGGCACAACAGAAACGGGAAGTAAGAGTGAGAGAAAGTTGTGGTGAAAGAGTACAGCAGGGTTCGCCACCATCCCCTGCCGGAGCGTCGTGGAGCTTTAGGTGTTTTCGCTCAATAAACACTCACAACGCCCGGTCTGGGAATCGAAACCGCGATCCTATGACCCCGAGTCCGCTGTCCTAACCACTGGGCCATTGCGCCTCCACACATACATACATACATACATACATACATACACATGGATATATGTAAAAGATATACAAAAGTTTATACACTGACACAGAAACCACAGACACTCGTATATATACATATATATACGTGTATACATACATACATACGTACATACATACGTACATACATACGTATATACATACGTACATACATACATACATGCATACATATATACATACATACATGCATATGTGCATACTGCTACAAACTTTCTGTTTGCACTCATTATATATTTTTCATAAGGGCACCTGAGGTGCCTACCTGCTAGAAAGTGGAGTTAACACACCCAGGTAAACCACCAGTAACACTGAACAACACAATAGAAAACAACAGTAGTCGAGCGAACGGGTAATGAGTTTAGACACCATCATAGCTAAATGCTATATAGTCTGGCATTTGGATACATTTGTATCACGATTTCTAGTTCTGGTGAAAAAGCTTTAACTCTCCTCGGCAAGTTTTACTAAGTGAAGTCTGCCGGCGTTCTGATTTGTTTCGCGTGAAAGTCAG
>NC_142931.1:73722552-73735052 GCF_046866305.1 Octopus bimaculoides | reverse complement strand
TTGTAAATACATATTATCAGATCAGGCTTTTGATGAGAGAAACTAGATTCCACACGATGTGCGAAATTTCCCAGAAGAGCTTTGAGCGGGATCACTGGAGGAGAAGGGTGAAAAGAAATCCTGTCAAGTGCGCATGAGCGCATATATTCACTACAAACACGCAGATACCCAAATGCAGATGCAGTAGCCTAAAAGTGCCAACACAACACATCTGATATCGCCTACAGATGTCAATGGAAGTTGTTTTGTTATGTATGCATGCATGGTAGGTTATATGAAATTATACAAACTGCACACTTCAGTGAACATCTGAATATCATCAAATAGTTGATCTTGCTATAGAATGAAGAAGTGAAATTGCCTATCGAAACCAATTCTTATTTAAGTTAGTAAGCTTGCGTGCTCAAGATTATAGTGAAATTATATTGTTTTGCTTCTAATGAACCATGCACCATTCGGTTTGCTACCGATAACCAAAATACACACACAAGTTGATAACTAAGCACACACACACACACACACACACACACACACACACACACACACACACACACACACACACACACACACACAGAACCATACACGCATGCACTCTTTCTTTCCTTGTCTTTCTTCCTCTCTCTCTCACTTTCTCACTCATACATAACAGTTGGAAAACAACGGACGGAAACTTAGCCAAAATCAGGAATAGAGTATTTTTGCATTCGGTTAGCCGGAAACAAAGCGTGTTTACTCAAAAATATTTTCCAACATGTTTTAGTTCGATACAACATTTAGTTCCAGTTAGTTTTGCATCAGAATTACGCGCGCACACACAGACACATACACACACACGCATACACATTCATACACAAACATATGTACATATAGAGTGTGCGGCTAAAAGAAGCATATCACATTTTACAGGCTGACACATATTTTACGAGCAAACGCACAATTTGCACCGATCCAAACCACGATAGTAGCTAAAAAACGATAAATCATGAATAGTCCATTACCATATGCCTAAATTTACTAGCACCATAGCAATGGTCGTATAATATACATTTTTACATACATGCATACATACACACACACACACACACAAATATATACATATATATGTATATATATATGTGTGTGTGTGTGTGTGTGTGTGTGTGTGTGTGTGTGTGTGTGTGTGTGTGTGTTTGTGTTTGTGAGTGTATGTATATATATGTATGTATGTATGTATGCATGTATGTATGTATGTATGTATGTATGTATGTATGTATGTATAAAGGTGCTTGTTGTTTCTTGTGAACGATACTTTCATGCTATTAACCTGAAATTTGAGCGCACCAATCTTCACCGAACATTCACCATAGTTGATGAAATAAAATACAATATGCCAGCCTCTCAATTAATGCCTAAGGTTTTTCTGTTGTGCAAAATTATCGTAAAATTTTTATACAATGTTTGAACGCTGAAATTAGTTTTTTTTGTTTTGTTCATTATTAGAGTATGTCGATTTATTTTCTGCTTGTCACTTAAACGTAAACTATATCGTTTTAGACCATTATATAACTTGCTGGTGTTGTCAAATATAACTCATAGAAGGCCGGTAGCTCCACCCTTTATAGCCATATTATTCGTGACAGATACGTTTGCGATTAACTTTTGTGTTTGCAACAGCATATAAAAGATGTCAAGCTTGTATAGCGGGCTATTAAATTAACTTTCTCTGATCCCGATGTAAAAAGCACCTATCCTACAGTTATCTTTTAGACTCCCGTAGCCTAACATAGGACGCTGGTACACGTGGACATAATATCACCTAAGGAACACAACGCAGAGTATATACAATCTATATGAAATACGCTATATTCCTACTATACTGACTGTGAAGCACATGAAGCAAATATGCATATATATATATATATATATATATATATATATATATATATATATATATATATATATATATATATATATATACAAATAATAAATGAGTATATGCATATATACGTACATGTATGCACATACTCACATCTACCTGTATATATAGATGCATATCTGGGGACAGGACATTGCAAACAAAATGTAGACAAAATGATAAACAAAGTACAGAAAACACACAGGTCACATAGAGAACATTTCCTTCATCAGCTGCCACCGTTCTAACACTGGCGTTTCGAAGAGTTAGGGCATATATATATATGCATATAAACGCACACACACATATATGAGTGTGTGTGCTTGCGTGTGTACACGTATACATACATACATACAGACACACATACATACATATTTACATACATACATACACACACATATGTATATGCATACACACACATATATACAGATACACACATATACATATATATATATATATATGTGTGTGTGCGCGCGTGTGTCTATGTGTATGTGTATGTGTGTGTTTCTGTCTATTTATGTATACACACATATCCACACAGAATATCTGTACAAAATATAGGCATTTACACACGTGTTCGATAAATGAAGTCAATTTCTCTCCATCATTGTATTTTAGTATGTCTTTTTGATAGCGAAGCATTTCCAATAATGCCAACAGTGTGTAACTGTATGAAACCTTTATGTATAGAATTCCTGCTCCTACTTATCAGAGACATACATGCAACGGGTTGTTGACATTTCTGCCACGAACCTGTATCGACTACTGTCATGTTTCTTTTGTCGTAGATTACTGTTCTCTCAGTATGTGGTCGGGCAGTATGAAACAGTTTTGGAATGTTTTGAATTTAATTCAAACATACTCGTGCACACCGACTCAGAGAGACACACATGCATACATACACACACACACGCACATATTCCCAGATATACATACATACATATATATATATATATATATATATATATATATATATATATATATATATACATACATACATACATACATACATATATAAATACATTTATGTGTGCGTGTGTATATATGCACACACACATACACACACACACATATATGTACAAGGTGTGACAACGAAAAAAGACAGGAAGAGAAATAGTGTAAAGTAGATAAACACATACGCATGCGTGTTTTTGAATCTCTGAGGGTGTACATATAAAGTGAGAGACACTTAAAGGTATGCATACATATCAGCATACATGCATACATGCATGCATCCATGTATGCATGTATGCATATATGAATGTATGTATGAGAGAGTGAGAGTAAGAGGGAGAAGGAATGAGAGAGAGAGAGAGAGAGTGAGAAAGATGACCAAGAACTGAGTAGTAAGATATGTAAACAGTGATAATTGATATGAACGCAAGTAAATGTGTTAAGCTTACACATATAAACAAGCACATCCAGAAAACAACATGCATGCGTAGTTTATATACACATTTCAGCGTCAGCACACACACACACACACACACACACACACACACACACACATTCACACATACTCGCATGCATACGCACACTCACAGACGCACACACAAGTATCTGTTTGTCTTTCTTTCTTTCTCAGCTTTTCCATCTCTCTCTCACTCTCTCTTTCATACGCACGTATCTGGACACGCGCATACGCAATCTCTCGTGTTTGATTATATAATCAATAAGGAAAAGAAAAACGTTAATACCTGGGAGATAACATCCGATAATGTTAGCTGCTAAGTGGCTGACAAAGTAAATAGAGGATGTTCAAAGTCGCCATAGCAACGAGACATTGATTTGCAGTAATTTTGTTTGTTTTGTGATTGTTACTCTTATTAAGTATTTTATTTGTTGCTTATTTTTATTGTTTCTCTTGTTGTCCATTGATGTATTTCATTGTTTTTGTTGGTATTGTTGTTGTTATTGTTGTTCTATGTATTTCGATAATGACGAATATCCAAAACAGTGTGGGTTCAAAGAATGGATCATTAAATAGATGTGTATATCCTGACTAAGCGCTGTATTAATAATAACACCGACGAGTGAATAGCGTTAATGTGTGCAAATATTTATGCATTAAGTATAGATAGTAACTTGATACAAGTGAAATAGACTTCGCGTGTGTAGCGATAGTTTAAGCACATTGCGGTGTGATGGTGTGGAATTAGTGAGTGAACGTGTGTGTGTGTGTGTGTGTGTGTGTGAATATGCGTAAGTTGAGACTGATATCGTCTAATGATGGGGACGATGCTATATCTATAAGATGGATTAATGGACGAGACGTATATTTTAATATCTACCTCCCTCCATCTTTCCCGATCTATTTATGTATATGTATGTATGTATGTATTATGTATGTATGTATCTATCTATATATCTATCTATCTATATACATACACCAATAGACACACATACACGTGTGTGTGTGCATATAGGTTCCTCGTCCATTAACACTGTCTATACATCTGCACAAGTGTGTTTTAGTCAGGCAAGAGTTTTTTTTTACTTTTTGAAGAAGCGTCTGCATGCTTCCTCTCCCCATGCTATCAACGTTTATTTAAGATGTGTCCGCTGTCTTGCACCGATATTGCTAGACATTAGTGTCTAGCGAAAATATTGGTTTAAATATTGGTACAAAGTCAGTAATCATAGGAGACTAGGTATGTCGATTACAGCGACCCCAGTGCTCAACAGGTACTTATTTTATCGAACCTGAAAGCATGAAAGGCAAAATCGAGCTCGGAAAAATTTGAACTCAGAACATAAAGACAGACAAAATTCAGCTAAGCATTTTGTACGGTGCGGTAACAATTCTACCAGCTAACTGCCATAAAGTTGGATCAAACCTTTCAAAAGTTCTGGTTTTCCATCGATCTGGAGTGGTTTATTGTGGAAACAGCGTAAAGCTTAAACGCTATGTTGTCATCGTGGGATTTGATCTCATAGGGGTACGAATTGAAACTCTTTAACAACTTTGCCAGATCGCTCTCACCTCTCTCTCTATTTCTTTTTCCTTACTGTTTGTCTTTGTTTCTCTCACTCTCTTTTCCCACTCGCTTTCTCTCCCTGAATATACACATACATGTATACAAACGTGCGCGCGCACGCACATACGCATACACACGCACACACACAGATATTCTAGACCACCTACTCAGAAGGGTCATTTCAATGATTAATATTTAACAGCAGGAACTCCCCAATCTCAAACCCAAGGGCGTGCTGTCGTTTCAATTGTAGCTATAATGACCACCGTTCCGTAGAGCTACAATTCTTCGTACCTTCACATCTCACAGATCCTCAACTCACTCGTCTTACAACCTCTCATTACTCTTGCTAGGTCAAAACTCTCCGGACCTGCACTAAATACTATGCCTAGTCCTTTAAACTTTGAATATTGGCCCTCTGGAATTTTGTCCCTTTCCAAGTTTTTTTCTGCTTTTGTTGATCTGCTATAGATTAAACGGAATGTAAAATGTCTCAGAGAGTCTGTAAAGTTTCGGGCATTAACCTTTTGCCAAGACTCTGCAAGTTACAAAAACAAAACAAAATAAAACAAAACAAAAACACAATTGTTGATTGGTAGCATATGGCTGGTTGGTGATGTACGATAGGTGGATAGCAGTGTAGGATTTACTGGTCATTTGTTAACATTATAATACAAACAGACTTTAACCATGAGTCAGCAGGAAACAAAAAAAAAAAGAAAAAAAACACAGAAAGAAAAGTGCACACATAGTGGTAGTGGGAAGAGTGAGGTAGTTGTGAAGAAACTTGACTTGAATGGTAATGGTTCTTTTAGATACGACTTTAGTGGATATAATCGAAGAACGGTAAAGTATTTCACTATGGAATCTGCCTGTAATAAGTGAGATATAGAAATAATGAAAGGTTAAAATGTGCTGGTATGATAGGGAGGTAGCACTAGGACTAAGAAATGCATAATCCTCACTTTCTAGCATGCTATTGACATTGCAATTTTTGGAAAGGCTTTCGGTATTGCTGTGAGTTTCCACATCATTGATAATTCCTTTCGTCATTTCAATATTTCTACATCTGACTTGTTAAAGACCTTGCCGGGGATCATTACAACACCTTACTTCTAGCATATCTACTATACTGCCTGCTAGCAGTGTTTTCTAAGGGTGATAAAAACATTGGTGCACAAACTACTATCTCCCCAGTTTCACGTTTCATGTACTTTTTAAAATCCTTCTTTCTTTTTGATAAATCTACCTGTATATATCTTTACCCGTTTGCATCGTGATGCTTGTAGATGACCAGCTAATCGCTAACGTTTCTTTATCTGCAGTACGCCATTAGACCAATCGTATTTTCACATCCATCTACCACTTTGGAAAAAGGTCTGTTTCTTTCATCTAGTTTATTCTGTATGCTGCGTAGACTTAACAAACGTATCGTCTGGAGTAAGAATTAATTGAAACAGCACACATAAATAATTATATCCTAATAGGAGATGAAACATTATCTATCAGTCTATCTGTCTATCTGTCAGTCCTTATTTATGTTATTTCTTTACTACCCACAAGGGGCTACACACAGAGGAGACAAACAAGGACAGACAAACGGATTAAGTCGATTCGATCGACCCCAGTGCGTAACTGGTACTTATTTAATCGACCCCGAAAGGATGAAAGGCAAAGTCGACTTCGGCGCAATTTGAACTCAGAACGTAGCGGCAGACGAAATACCGCTAAGCAATTCGCCCGGCGTGCTAACGATTCTGCCAGCTCACCGCCTTATTTATGTATGTCTCTCTCTCCTGTAATCTATCTATCTATCTATCTATCTATCTATCTATCTATCTATCTATCTATCTATCTATCTATCTATGGAGTAGGAGTAATCGCATGGACAGTAGACGAACTAAACAACTTAGACAGAAAGACAAGGAAGTTGCTAACTGGGTATGGGTCACTCCATCCGAAAAGTGACACAAACAGACTGTAAGTACCAAGAAAAGAAGGGCAAGAGGACTTATTGGATGCAAACACGGCATTAGAGCAGAAGAAAATAACATAGCATGGTATGTAAAAAATGCCACAGAACCGCTATCATTAGAAGTAAGGATAGGCTTGTGCAGGACGAAAGATTGCAAAGACAAAGCACTGTACAAGCAATTGAAAACGAATGAAACTGAAAATAGGTGTGTGAAGAAAAGAACGCATGGTCAATTTCATATAGATGTTGAAGTCAAGACAGACAGAGAAAAAAGATGGCTGTGGATGACTAAAAATGATTTAAAACAGGAAACGGAGCCTCTAATCTGAGCTGCCCAAGAGAAAGCACTAAGAACAAATTACATAAAATACACAATAGACAACACATCAGAAAGTGATAGGTGCAGAATTTGTAAACAAAATGGTGAAACCGTATGGCATATTACCAGCCACTAGCCCAGAAGGAATATAAGAGACGCCACGACAATATAGCCAGGCTTGTCCATTGGACACTTTGCAACAAGTATGGACTTAACGGAAAAAAAATTGGTACGACCATAAACCCGAAGTCATCATCGAAAATGATAATGCAAAGATCCTGTAGGATTTTATGATTAAGTGCGATCATGAGATAGAGAATAGGAAACCAGACATAGAGAATAGGAAACCAGACACAGAGAATAGGAAACCAGACATAGAGAATAGGAAACCAGACATAGTCTTAATTGAGAAAGAAAACAAACTATGCTGGATCATAGATATAGCATGCCCAGCTGACATCAAGTTATGCGGTAAGGAGGAAAGAAAAGTTGAGAGATATGATAGGTTAGCTTGAGAGTTTAAGCAGTTGTGGTCGATGAAAAAGGTGATAGTAGTACAAATAATTGTCGGAGCCCTGTGAACAGTGAGTAAAAATCTTGAGAAGTACATGGAACAAACAGGGGCTGGAATAAGGGTGGAGCACTTGCAGAAAACAGCACTGCTTGGAACCGCTCGTATACTCCAGAAGGTGCTCGAAAAATAAGGTGTGTTACCTTAGTTCACTGGTAGTGAACAGCTAACACCGCAGTACATCTCCAGCGTTAGAAGCTGTGCAAAGGCAATAATAATAATAATAATAATAATAATAATAATAATAATAATAATAATAATAATAATAATAATAATAATAATAATAATAATGGGGATATAATGGGCTTCGTATATTTTATCTCAGTGTCACTTTGATGACATGCACTGCTCTCTCACTCAATAATAATAATAATAATAATAATAATAATAATAATAATAATAATAATAATAATAATAATATGTGATAAAAATTGGAGCTGACCCAAAATGCCGATTCTGTAACGATTAGATTGAAACTATAGACCACCTAATCTTAGGGTGTAAAGTCTTAGCACCTGTAGAATATAAAGCAAGACATGACAGAGTCGGCCAGTATTTACACTGGACAATATGTCAACATTATAAAATCTTAACTGCTGACAAATTGTGTAAACATCATCCTGAAGCTGTGACTGAGGTACAAAATGTGTCGATTCTCTGGGACTTCCCCGTACATACCGACAAAACTATAAAAGCTAATAAACCGGATATTATTATAAAAGATCAGACAAAAAAGGTGTGTTTATTAATTGACATGAGTATTCCTTGCTATCACAATATAGCGTCGAAAGAATTTGACAAGATCAGTAAATATAAAGACTTGCTAATAGAAATTGAAAAAATGTGGCACCTCAAGGCGACTACCGTACCAGTGATCGTAGGTTCTCTAGGAATGATAAAAAAGGTACTGAAACCTATTTGAAAATGATACCAGGCCTACCATCCCTGCAAGAAATGCAGAAAATCGTGTTAACTGGAACAACTCATGTACTGAGAAGAGCATTATCATTGTGAAAACAACATCCATTCATGAATTTATCTATTTGTTAGTTTTCTTTTTACATACATATTTTACCTGTGAATTTGCGTGTGTAAACTGTGAATGCATACAATGAGCTTCTCTGCCCTAGGTGTACGGAAAACACTCGGTGAGAAATGGAAGAAAATTTGAGGAAAGAAAAAAAAAAAATTTCCACGAGGGCAGCAATTTTGGGTTAGGAGATGAGTCGATTACATTGATCCCGATGTTCAACTGGTTGTCACTTTATCGACCCCGAAAGGATGAATGGCAAGGTCGAACTCGGTGGAATTTGAACTCAGAACGTAGTAGCAGGTGAAACACCACTAAGCATTTCGCCCGACGTGCTAACGTCTTAATAATAATAATAATGATGATGATGATGATTTCTTTTGAAGCGGTTCTCTCTCCCTTTAAAGGGAAACTCCATCCTCTATTTTATTTCTCGGTAAACTGTCTTTCTCCCTTCCCTACTTCGAATGCAAATGCCAGTGACAATACCAACAGTCACCAATCAAATACCCCATGAGTGAAATATGCTTTACTGTGAATGTTTATGAGATATGAAATACTACCATGACATTCAGCAGTTTACAGGCTTTAAAGATCAGATTCTCTTGTATCCTGCAATTCTTTATTTTTCGAAATTTCAATTGTTTATTATTAAAGATGTCGCTCTTCTGTTTATAGATTTTATACATTTCTAGAGGGTCTATTTTCTTATTGCATGAATAATCTTAGTGAAATGAAGTTTTCATTTCAGTATATTGTATATGTGAGGCCCCTACAGTGATTACATGCGTATTTTTCTCTCTGTTTCTATCTCCTTATCGCTGTCATTCTGTCTTACTCTATGTAGTCGTGCACTTAAACACTATCACATACACATTCACTCACAAGCACAGATATACATGTACATTATTACATACATATTCACACACGTCCACCCAACACGCGAACAAACACATACACACTTAAATACATGCACACACATTTATTTATAACTATGTGTATGCTTCTCTGTGCAGAGACTTCATAGCCGAATAGATAAACAAACTATATCAAGCAGCAACAACACACATCTACACACTCTTTCTAGCTCACTGATACACACAAGCACATAAACAGGTATTCATACTATCTCATTCAAAATGTATAAGTGGTGCGAAACAAATCAAATTGTTTCTCTCAGAAGCGTCGGCTACCGTTTCACCAAACTATTCCGCATGGATCTTAGCTTTTTAGATACGGTTATGGCCAATGTTAAGCAATGTATTGATGTATCAATAAATGTGTTAGAGAAGACATGAGGTTTTGAAATGATGAAGGAAAAAAAAAAATGATTACAATAAAATGCTTTAAGTATATGCTTGCGAAATGTGGACAGCCACCGAGGAATTATTCGTAAGCAAATCACTGAGAAATATTTTATGCAAACGATGGGAGCAATTTTAAACTAATAAAGACATCACTAATGTGCCTAGACAACCAATATATTCATCGATCCAGCATTAAGAAGAAAATACCGAGAAAAAGAGTATTATTAAAAAGGCGTATAAAGCAATTTTACGCGTAATATGTGGTCACTTTAAAACTAATAAAGTATTTTGAATGACGTGTTTAAGACAATATGAAGTATTATCCATCTATACATTCGTGTTTCTGTGAAGAGAAGAAAGGAACAAAATGTAAAAAGTATTTTAAAAAGGGGTGAGAAAAAGTCAAAATAATTCAACTACTTTAGAAACAAGTTTTCATTTTTAAGTATGAATCAATATAGAACTAATAAAGAAATCATTGAAATGTCTAGACAACACCCAATTTCATCATTTTTTTTTTCTTTTTGATCAGGTGGGATGCTTAGAGACAGCATACTGGTCCGTTTTGAATAGCCATGATAAAGAATAACTAAATGAAATAGGTACCTTATCAGCAATGTTAGGTGTGAGAAGGGAGGTGATCAATTGAAAGTTAATAAAGAAATCAGTGACATGACTAGAGAACCTTATATTCATCCATCTGTCTATTAGAAAAAGATAATGGAAAATAAATAGAGCGTGTTTTGAAAAGTGGCAATAAGTAGACTTACTAAGCAAGTCTAAAATGTATATTTGTGTCCAAAATAAGGTTAATTTGACGCTAATAAAGAAATCTCTGACACTGATAGACCTTTATTAGTTTAATCTACTCATCATTAGACAATTACAATGAAAACATATATTGTGACATGAAAAGAGGCGTCAAAACGATTTGCTAATCAAGCAAATCGTCCAAGAAATATTACGTGTAAAATAGAGGGCAGTTTAAAACTAATGATGAAATTAGTAATTTATCAAGGCCACCCGCGTATATTATTATGCATCGATACACATCGAAGGAGGCGAAGATGAAGAGGTTCACTGGGAAATTCAGAAGAAAAATAGGTCTATAGACCGTGGTTTGAAAAGTGATGAAAGAGCGAATGACAAAACTAATTAAAAGCTTGTAGCATCGGCTGCAAACTCGGATGTGGCCGCTCATAACGCAAAGAAGAGAAAAATCAATATATATACCATTCTTTGGTGACTAACTGACTAAATGACCGTAACGGATTCCTGCCTCCCAGAGGTGAAGAGTTACATTTGTCTTCGGCTTTAGAGTCTGACGAGACGTTCACAGGGCTTAAGGCCTTTGTGAATGCGAAACCATTAGTCACTCTATGACCGGACATAGACTCAACTACTTTTAAAATATATATATACTATAGATTCTAAAAAGGTTTATGCACGACGGACATGCCACAGAAGGCGCCGCTCAAAGTAATAACTGGGTGAGCAGCAGTCCGTTGCACTTTCAAAACTGGACCCTGCATGTCTCATTCTATATGTGCTATAGAGGAAGATCCTGAAATCAAGTGTGGGGGTCACTTCCTGATACGGTGAGTACCACCTTAAAAAATACACGCCATTAGTACTTTCTTCTACTTTGTCTTTTACCACCAACCATCAAAAAAGACACACACATGCATAAACGTGCTCGTAAGCACATATTCATATAGGAATATATAACCAGGAATCACAATTTTCACGATTTCTTTACGTCCCAATGCCTTCATGTATTACCTGGATATCTCAAAAGTCGTGTCATTAAAAAAATATATTTTAAAATATATATTTTAGAATATATATTGAGAGAATAATCGGGTTATTTTTTTCCATGTGGAATAAACGTTTTTATCGACAAACTCTCTCGCACGTTCCAAGTGTAAATTTTAAAAATCTGAGATTAATTTTTATTTCCATATTTCGAAAATAACAACGGATATATTAATTCGCGTCAAGTACCAACGTTTTAACTGCTTCTCTAAATGCTCACCTAATTGCTGTATGACCTTATGTTTCTATATCAGAAATCATTGTATGTAGTGTAGCTTCCCAGATTAACGAATGCAAACGAAATAGTGGGAACGTTTTAAAGAAATTAACTGTAAAGAAAGAGAAAAATAGAAAATAAGAATTGAATGAAAATAGAAAGAAAGAGAAAAGTAGATTATATGAAAAATAAAAAGACGTCTAATTCAGCTTCGCCTCTGCCAACGAAATAGGCATGGTCATGAACGTTGGGAAGAATGGTACCTTTTGATATGTGTGTGTGTGCGTGTGTTTGTGTGTGTGCGTGTATGTGTGTACGCTTGTATGTATTTGTATATTTAATTTTGTCATAGTTTTTCTCGAAAATAAAATGAGTGCGATTAGGGTGAAGTGAA
>NC_142931.1:73717552-73720052 GCF_046866305.1 Octopus bimaculoides | reverse complement strand
AAATTAAGGGGAGAGAACGTTAGTTAAAGGGACGTGGAGAGATACTGAAAGAGTTAGCAAAAGACAGATAGATAAAAAAAAAAAGAAATGATAAACTAAAGCGATATCTGTTTGTTTTTCTTTTTTCAGTATCTAAAACTGTAAATTTAAAATTATTCGGAAAACGTCTTTGGAATCTATAAAGTTGGATTTACTAGAGAAGCCTATTCATATATTGGTCATGTTTATATGTACTTTAATAGAATATTACAGTAATAGGCGTATGTATTGAAAAAAAAAAAAATTACTGAAGCAATTCCTATAAAAATAACATACAAATAAAGATTCTTAAACGTAAAACTGCAATAATGATTTCCACATGACTAGACATAAGGCCAATTTTTGAAAGAAAATAGATGTAGTTTAGTCGCCTGTATGAGCTTAACATAATTCTACAGACGGTTAACACTGCAAAGATGGAAAGACTTAAATATGAAATTAGAAATAGACGACGTTAATTTTTGATAGGAAATAAAATAGTTTCCTCGTATGTTTGAGCTTGGTGTTTTCCTGATACGAATTTAGCCTGCAGAGATTAAAGATTTTAGCTTGAGTGAATTCAGATTTTAACTGAAAGTTCATACGTGAAGTTAAATCTGCCATGAAAGAAATCTTTGAGAGAAAATAATACATTTTCATCGATTTCAGGCACTAAGTGCGATAATGGTTCCTAACATAGGTACAGAGAGAAATATTACAGGATATAATTATGCTTCTCTTGAATTTAACCTGTACTTTACTATATTAACCTCTGATAAACGAAAAGCAAAATTTACCAAATTGGGATTAGAATATTCAGTGTGTAGATAAATAGAGATAAGTATTTAATCATGAGATTTACCGATTTTTCCACAATGGTATTTTAATCCAGCGTTATTCCTTTTAATGGGGTCATATTTTTAGAAAGAGCATACATAAATACATACATATATATCTAGATATACACTTACATATATATATATATATATATATATATATATATATATATATATATATATATATATATATATATATATACATATAACGTGAGAGAGTTAGGGGTTGGGGGTACAACCCACTAAGGGATAGTATCTATCCAGTATACTGCTGGGAGGGTGCCCAATTATTGCTACACTAGTGCTATACTAGGTGCAATCAATGGGAGTGGGTAAAAGTGGAGGTTTTACCCAAAATTTGTGTAACAATTAGAAAATGGAGGATATTATGCTGAACCCAACTACTTGCAGACGGTGTATCCCGTTGAATTCATTAATTTAATTCATAGCAAAAGTGACAAAAAAGGAAGAAAAGAAAAAGAAAGAAAGAACCAAAGCACAGGTGTCCATGGCAGACTATGTTATTTTGCCAACATGGTTTACATATAGAAGTACAAAGTACATAAGGAATTAGAGGATGAACAGAAGTTTAATCTTACCGCTGTTATATATATATATATATATATATATATATATATATATATATATAAATCTTGCTAGTTAGGTGTGTTAAATATTAAATTGTGAAAACAAGGTTCCATGATAAGAAGGAACACATATGAAGGTTTAGGCTGTCAGGTTATGCATAAAAAAAAAAACATGTCGCAGGTGAACACAGCCAAAGGGGCAAAGTCTTTATAGATGGACAACGTAATTAATATATTTGCACAGCCAAAACATTTAATTCACGACAAATTTACTTCCTATAAATAAATTGGCGTTGCTGTTTCCATCGTTAAAATGCTGTTGTCATTTAGACTCACATCTGAGCAGTTTCATTATGAAATTCTTGCCATTTGTGTCTATAGTTTCCTTTGTCAAACAGACATAAGCAATCCATAAGGCACTATCTATAAGAAATTATTCATTTTTTTAAATGCACTAAAATATTATTCAAGGGACATACGGAAGCCATTTTAGCAGATTGACAAGCCATGTAAATAAATACAATGACAAAGTGCCTTGTGGCACTGTTCGAAATCGGCAGTGTTGTGTAACTTTAAAAATACTTTGTTTCAACGCAGTTTTTATTTGAATTTTCTTGGTTGTAGAAGAAGAAACAGCATATTATTCTTTTCTATTCTAGGCACAAGGCCCGAAATTTTGGGGGACGGGGGCTAGTCGATTAGATCGATCCCAATACGCAATTGGTACTTAATTTATCGAACTCGGAAAGATGAAAGGCAAAGTCGTCCCCGGCGGAATTTGAACTCAAAACGTAAAAACAGACGAAATACCGCTCAGCATTTCGCCCGGCGGGCTAACGTTTCTGCCAGCTCTCCGGGCTTTGCAACCCTAGTACTTATTCTATCGGTCTCATTTGCCGAACTACTATTTATGGGGACGTAAACACATCAACATCGGTTGTCAAACGATGGTAGGGGAACAAACACAGATGCACAAACACACACACACACACACACACACACACACACACACACATATATATATATATATATATATATGTATGTATATATATATATATA
>NC_142931.1:73710052-73715052 GCF_046866305.1 Octopus bimaculoides | reverse complement strand
AGAACGTAAATATTGAATAGTTCGGATTTTATAAGGCTCAATACATCCATTTGAAGACAATGCATCCGGGACTTAATGTTTCATTAGCATTCCTATACATATAAACTTTTAACACCTTAGCAGAGTTACATTCCACCCAGTTAATAAATGCTGTATAGCTTCTGTTGGGTGTTACACTGAACGGCATAAAGCTGTCTATTCATTGGAGAATGTGTTCAATTGTACTAAAACGGCAGAGGAGAAACATCAAATAATCTTTTCTTTTATAATCTTTTCAAATAATGACAACGCTTATGTATTACCGGCCATTTTTTTTTTCACTTACATTTTCAGCTTGTTGCAAATGTTAATGCCTCAATGTTGCTTCAAAGAACAATAGAATCGTCTAACGTTACATTGAGGTATTAAATAAGCATGTAGCAGAAACAAAATGGACAGACATATCTGGTTTCTATAGTGATAAAAACGAAAATAACTGATGATTGAAAAGAAATATGAATGATTTTCCCCACCGCTCTTCACAAAAACTTATCAATAAAAATCGCAAACGAAAATTCATATTAGTGCACAGTCATAGTTTATAGACGTCAAAGTAACTTTATCAGTGAAGCGTTGGATTCTAGAATAGAAGAATAAAAGAAAAAAAATATGATGATAAAACTAACATTTAGTCAGAGTTCCTTCCCTGTTGAGATATTACTTTGATGTTAATTAATGAAGGTGAATGAAACTTGTTTATAGAAAAATATCCTGTCGAGTCGACGGCTTGTTACTTTGGTCACTAATACGTGGTTGGTTAACTATATAGCTATAGCCAACACATCTTATGGGTAAATTTTCACTTGTTTAAAATATGTCACAGCACAGTGAGGGAAAATATCTAAAATATTTGAAATAATAAAATACTCTGAGCATTTGTTTGGTCTGCTACAAATAGCAACCGAATATCTTTCATTTCTCACGCTCACATCTTGAACGAAAACATATAATGGATAATATAGGTGGGCCTACTGTGATATAGGATATCGAATCACATCAATCATAGACCAACTTGACTAGGTCTGACATAAGACTAAACACGAAGACACACTTGAACAACAATTAAAAAATATATTTAGTTCATATTCCAAGAGGCTAGTGATTTTGGCTTACAGAGAAATGAAGGAATATAAAATAAGAGAAATGAAAGTAACTGGTATAAATTCCGTACGTTCTGTAAGTATTTGAACTGTTTTAGTATGTGTAAACAAATTAATGCGATTCATATCACGCCGAGCCAAAAGAGTGTATGACATTCGAAGTTCGTGTTACATGATTAATATTGCTCAGTGTCGTAAGCCAGAGCATGCAACAATTACTTAAATACCTCTGTATGTCTGCCCGTATCTCTCTATCTGTACATATGTATACGTACATCCACACACGCACATACACATATACAAATAAATATATACATACATGTATACGCACACACATACATATATACATATACATACAAATATATATATATATATATATATATATATATATATATATATATATATATATATATATATATATATATATATATATATATATATATATACATGTACACACACACATGCACACGCGCACACACATGGACACACATACGGCACACACACACATATATGTATTACATATTGTATAACTGTGCGTCTGTGTTTATATGTACAGTAAGAGCTGAAGTGAGAGTTAAAGAACAACAAAATCAATACATTTATAAGCCTTAAGCAGAGTAACTATTGTATGCTTGATGCATGTTGTTGTTTAGCCACGTAATGAATAGAAAACTAATTAGCATTAATGAATATTCCTATTAAGAAATGGTAAGGCAGTAAACACCAGAATCTATATTGATTAGAAATTGAATTGACGTTAATGTTGCCGTTGTTGTTGCTGTTGTGGTTGTCACCGTTGCTTTTATTGTTGATAAATCTCAGGTCAACATTGATCGAAGAGATATACGATCAAAGTTGTTCCAGGCAATTATGGTTTGGTCTCAAGGGGGAGGCTATATACATATGGCCATTGCAGACTTCCAGAGAACAGTGGGATCGACACGGGTAATGATCCTTTCAGAAAGTTGAAAGCCGATGGCGGCACAACTGAATTTAAAAATAAAATGACAATGAATTCCAGAGAGCTGATGTTATTGGACATTACTAAAGGACGACAAGAAGAAGAGTAAATAATGTGTCAGAAGCAGTTGATTGAGTGGAAGTGGAACTAGATCAGTCAGCTCTCAGGGACAGATGTAACCGTAACACTCGTAGGAAAGATAGATAGGAGAGACAGGTCGTCTATGGACAGGGGCTGATGTACTGATTGGCGATTTCGTGCTAACCAGTCGAGTGGTCTTTCTAGGTTGTCTGTGTAAGTGGTAGAAACACTGACAATAGAATCTCCGTTTTAGTTCTTAAATTTGTTGAATATTAATAGGTACTGAGAGCTAGGCTAGTCATTGAGATGTAATGTTGAAGGTTTCATGTCAGCTTGATCACGCTGCCTTTATTACCTCTGCCAAGGAAGGAGGACATGTTTTCATTGTCGTTGGTTTGTCCGTCTATCCGTCTGTGTGCAAAATAACTCAAAAAGTTGTGAATGGTATTTAATGAAAGTTGCAGGAAAAGTTGGTAATGGCACGAGACAAGGAATAGATAATGAAATTTTGGTAGTGATCCGGGAATTTTTGTTGATTCTTGAAGGATTTTTCATTTGTTGTATTTATTATACATGAAGCATTACAATGTTACGATCTTTGATTATCTCCCTTGGAAACACGTTCATCGTTTCCATGTAACCTATGGTGGCGTTGCTGTTTCCAAAGTTTTATTTTCGTTTCTCTATTAGTAATATTTCTCGCTTATCTATGGACTCTTGAAGGATGATTGATACTATACTGACCACAGAGGAATGTAAGGTAGGTAGGTCGGTTTAGTTTCGTTAGAAGACAGACACCTCTTTTATCTTTGCCAAGGAATCATCTGGTCATCATCCTTGGTGTATTTCAACGTGGATCTCCTTGATTCCCCTAACCATGAGATCTTGACAACAATGAATCAGTTTGGGTTCGACCAATTAGTCCAAAACCTCACCACCGACTATGGAAGCCTGCTATATCATGTTTACGTGAACCAAATCAGCGTTCACAAATCACCGTAACCGACTGTTACTTTTCCGACCATGATGTTGTGTGTGTATCACTCAAACTAGCTTGTTGTTGTCATCGATGTATTATAACTTCAGATGATTCCTGTTTTTAGATTTTTTTTCTCTTTAAATCATATGGCTGTGTTATTTTTTTTAAAACCCCGCCAAGGAAGTTATATTTTTGCCGGCGTTGGTTCAGGAAATTTAGGAGATTTTCAGCATGCGTATATAAGGGTGGAAATGAGCTTCTTGGCGGAGGTCTGCGCTCTCCGGGTGCTTTTCTAGTTTCTTTTAATGTTTTTATTGTAGTTTATCTTATATCTAAAACAACTGCATGAATTCATTTACTGTACCGACCGCGTCTTTACTTTGAAGTTGTTAAAGCTGCAGTTTGAGCCGATTGTGTTGCTATTTCTAGCAGTGGAACGGTACAGATTTTTCGTTGACTCACTTTGTATTAATCAATGTTGCTGTAGATATTATCTAAATACAATTAGGTGTCGAAATGGTAAAACTATTAGCACGCCGAATAAAATGCTTAGCGGCGTTTCGTCCGTCTTTACGTTCTGAATTCAAATTTGATAAAATAAGTATCAGTCAAGTATTGGGATAGAAGTAATCCCGAATAATTTCTTCTGGCAAAATTTTAGGCAATGTGCCTATAGTAAAAATAGATATCATTTAAATACAATGATATAATGTTGAGGATAGCACGATGAGACAAGGCCTGTCCATCTCACTAAAGTGTCTTCTAATGTTTCAAAACTTTCGACAAAAATCTTCATTGAAACCTTGTTGGCACTCCGTCGGTTACGATGACAAGGGTTCCAGTTGATCCGATCAACGGAACAGCCTGCTCGTGAAATTAAAGTGTAAGTGGCTGAGCACTCCACAGATACGTGTACCCTTAACGTAGTTCTCGGGGGAGATTCAGCGTGACACAGAGTGTGACAAGGCTGGCCCTTTGAAATGCAGGTACAACAGAAGCAGGAAGATAGAGAGAGAGAAAGTTGTGGTGAAACACTGCTCTCTATATGAAATCTTTAAAGGGTTCTCTTAGAGGAAGAGAAGAGGCAATGATCCTTTTCAGAATCTGTGAGATGGCTGAGAGGAAATTAATCCTTAGAAATGTCATCTATTTGGAATATTTGGAGTAGAATAGGATCAAAACGCTCAGGAGGTGGAGTCAAATAGGGTAGATAAAATAAATCTAGTGTCTAAGACGAGTAACTGTCTTCTGATGGCCATCCACAAAGACTCTGTCAACAAGTTTTATTCTCAACGATTAGATCAAAACATGAGGCTATGTGCAGAAATCTCTTGATCAAAATACCACTCTGTAGAATCGAAACCGAAACTACAGAATTACCAAGCGAAGTGCATAAGTACTCAGATACGGCTGCGTCGAATATACTGTATAATCAAAAGGGGAACCTTTAAAGTAGTATGTTGAACGTTGTTCTCAGTGGTTCGAGAAATTTAGTCCAGTAGAGTGTAATGTTCATTCTGATATTATGGCTTCCACACTGATAGATTGAAGGCGAGACGGGAAATATGAGAGAGACATTCAGGAGAAAAAAAATATCGCGCGTTAGAAAATGATGGAATTTAGCTCAGTAAGGCGTAAAATAGAGATGACAGGCTACCATAGATAAGAGTATATTTTTCCTTTGGGAGTAGAAAGACTTTAAAGAGAATAAACACAGGAAAATTGTTATAGATAAACACACTACCATATTTACAAATACCCATACTAAAAAATACTTGTGCACATGCATAAGACACACATTTACGTTTCTACTGAGATCTACTCCGGCAAAGAGGTACAT